>NW_025780018.1:0-57581 GCF_021130785.1 Homalodisca vitripennis
GGTGTAATTAATTGGGAAAAACCTTTTTTAATTTTTGAACCACAATAGAAAGAAATACCAATTTTTAAGTACCTGTGATCAAGTAAGAGTTTAAAATGTTCCCCTCCCATCATCTGACAATGTAGTAATCGAAGCCAGGAATCAATAATTATTACCAATAACACAACTACTGTTAGAATTTGAAAGTGGCAGATAGAGTCATACACAGCATCCACATAAACTTTTGGGCAGATATTACAGGAAATCAAATTATGGGCATATTATTTATCAATAGTAATTTAAATGGCGACTCGTATCTAGCAATGCTCCAAAATGAGATAATTCCTGTACTACAAGCCTGCTCTTGGTCGACAATTTCAAAGAATTTTTTTGCAACATAGATGGCGCGCCACCACACTTTGCTCTCCTTGTTAGAGAATACTTGGATACAATATTCCTTCACAGATGGATTGGAAGACATGTGTGCAGTAGAGTGGCCTGCTAGTTCCCCTGATTTATCTCCGCTGGATTTTTTTCTTTTTGGGATACCTCAAAGATAAAGTTTATCTTACTAAGCCTCGAGATTTTGTGCACCTAAGAAATCTCATAGTCCAAGAAGCTCAAGATATTCCTCGTGACTACCTTCAAAATGCAGTGGATGGCTTTTACAACCGCCTAGGACATTGTCAGATGATGGGAGGGGAACATTTTGAACTCTTACTTTGATCACAGGTACTTAAAATTGGTGTTTACTTGTAATACTTAATAATTTACATTGTTCAATTGTTTTAAAATTCAAATTGCTATAAACTACTGAATAAATCCACCTTTTGAAGTCCAGTTTGCAGGCATTGTACTCTGCTAAGTAAGACCTTTAATTGATACCAAACTTGACCTATGCTGCTATTTAAGAATTTTTGTCTGACTCCTTGTGGACCGTCCCCCAAAGGGATTTTCCGGTCGGTAATTTGGCAGATATATGCGTTACTATCCCCAGTAAGCACGTGTGAACTTTGGTATTTTTTTATATTGTGGTTTAAAATTAAAAAAGAGGTTCCAGACTTAATTGACACCCTGTATATATAAAATTATACATACATATACATATTACATATATTTATACACATATAACATACATAATTATAATAAACATTACATAATTATATATATATATATATATATATATACTTTTTCTTGTGTATTTAAATTTTAGAATTAATTTTCATGTATAGGTGTTTATTTTAATTGCATTTTTTTGTATAAGTTAAGCATTTTTTTTATACTTAAAGTATAAGTTAATAATTTTCCGCAATAGAAAGATAATGTTAAATTTACTGTATACGAAATGAGGTTGAGATGTAAGGAGGGGGCTTAAAAGTACTAAACTCTGTCTCTTTAATTAAGAATTTTCATTCATTCATTAGTGTAAAACCACGTTAAATGATGGTTGTAAATACACTTATGGATTATGTATCTATATATTATGAAGCACATAATAATGAATAGCATTAATCTAAATCCAAGCAAGAAATATTTGTTTTTATTAAAAATTAATTTAATGTGTTTATACTATTTATAACCTCACACATAAAAAAATTAAAATATTAGTTAAATTATTATTTGTTTTTAAATAATGTTGTATTCACTAGTATGAATTAGGTATCATATTTAAGCTCCGTTACTGTGTTAAAAATAGTTATGTTATAAAAAAATTGTTCAATATAAATGGACTTAATATACCATTTGTTTCTTTTAAGAAGTCAGTGTCTAGAGTCATAGGTATCATGCAGACGAGGTGAACCCCAACCCAGTCAATATTTCTTGTTTTCTTGTTGCACATAAATATTATATTGAGTTCAGTGTGATAAATGAGGTTTAAAGAATAATTCTTTATTTCAACAACAAACTTAACGACGAAAGACGTGGAAAATGTCGATAACAAAAGTAAGATACATTCAGTGAAGTAGGGCATTGTTCTCGGTTCACCCTATTGTTTATCAAGGTTCAACTTGCAGTTGTAAACAGCAATAAATACAAATGGAACAACAGTTATTATCGTTTTATATTCCAAGGCGTTACAGTTTTCTTTACTATTACAAATATTATTATAAAATAAAAGAAACGGTTATTTTAAAGTATCTGCTTTACTGATATAAAATGTAACATTTTTATTGAGATGGCTGTTAAATATTTAATTTTTAAAGAATATTTGTAATATATATATATATAATGTAGCTATGGTATGGTGAATGGTTTCGTTCTATGGCGTATGTTTGAATTTACCACACAAGTTTTTTTTTTTATCATTTACATGACGCTGATGTCGAGACGAGACTAAGAGTTTAGAATGTTTTCATTTAATCACCGATTCTTTAAATCTCTTTAAAACGTTCAATACCCTAGGTTCCAATAGGCAAGTCATACACTTTGCAACATTTTAGTTTCTGTTCTGAGTGGTATGTGAAATGGGGCTAATCTCAACACTTGTATATTATACTTTCTTAAGATAAATAAATCATTTAAGCTATATAAAGATTTTTATCAAAAATGTGTACATGGTTTTTTAATAGTCACAGAAATTCATAAAATATGATTATAGCCCACGTAATAGAATTATAAATAACAATTATAAGTAGACATTGTTAAAAACTGTTCTTAATTATTTGTACTGATATTTCATGAGAAATAAATATATTGTTTTACGACGTTAGTGAGCCCTACAATTTTAAAATCATTATATAAATTATGCATAGAAATAAATATGAATATATAGTAAAAAAGAAAAATTATGTCATGTAAGAATCTTACAGTTTGAATGCGCGAAAACAATGTAAATAATAATGTAAAATAAATAGGTATTGTCCTATTAGTAGTTCAAATTACCTTCTAAATGTTCAATTCTAATAGTTTATTATAATTTTACTTATCTACTATAAAATCCAAAAGATTATTGTTATTAGAACTTGCTCATACTTTACTATGTCAATACAGATATAATGAACATATTTTTACACATTATGCAGTTCATAGTATTTATAATGACATCAATGAAAATAATAAAGGAATAGTGTGCTTATATCAAAATCAAATTATTTTTTTCCCACATTTATGTCCCACATATTGGACATAGAAGATAATACTGATATTTATAAGTATTATATCGTTTTACCCTTAGGCCTCTAAATCAAACTTTTACAAATAGGTTTTTATACTATGATTAGTATTCTAGTATTCCTTGGAAGAGTGTTTTGACGAAAATGTTATTATATAAGTAAGAGTTTGATTATTTCAGCTTTTTTACATTACTACTCAATCTCACATACATCCAAGAGTACAATGATGTAATAGATTGTAGTTCTTAGAATTGTAGTTTTAAGTTTATAGCAATTGTATTGTTTTAAACTATCGTTTCCAGTTGTCTGGAAAATTTATTAACTGATTCTCTTTTTATTTATTAATACGGTTATTTTGGATACAATTATTTTCTGAATGGATGTAAACTAAAACTTACAAAAGTGTGTTTTCCTTCGTTTTAAACTCACCAAAAGATAATTGCCCCATTCTAAACTGATATAACTTATATTAACTTTAATTAAATCACTTAATGGGTTTAAAACATTTCTGACAATCTGGGAAGAAATTTCATGCAAAGCTGTGTAAAATAATTGTATATATGCTGCAAATAAAATTGCTAATTTGCAACAAATAATTTAATCCTTTCCCCGAGGCTTCTCTTCTAATAATGACGGAAGTTTTTTGAATCCTGTTCAACGTTTTGGACACTTTTAGTAGCTTCATTTAATAAAGCACAAACCATTCTTATTGCGTTTAAAACTTTTTAATATGGAGGAAGTAAATATTTCGAATTAAAGCGAATTGTTTCAGGGCAGTAAATACTCACCACCTCGTTCTACAATATTGTAAGACACTGACAAAAGACTGCGCTGAGTTATAATCAATTGTTTAAAATCATATATAAATGTTATTAAAGTGCTTTTACAATATTGTCTGTATACATTACTACATTTTCCAACAATAATTTATAGATATTATTGATCCGAACGCACAATAATACGTACAAGCTCTTAAATTCAGATTACGGCAAGGATTTTTATACCAATCAGTTTATACCTTTTATTTTTTACACTATATGAGAGAAAATATAGATTTTATAATGTGAACTAAATGCATATTTTAATCTATTTTATAAACAATGTAATACCTTGATCAAGCATTATGTCCCATCACAAAAAATAGTGCTCATAATTTAATGTAAAATGTATTGTTAATTATGAACCGGCTTTATAGTAAAATCTTTACTACTCAGTACCATTATTAACCCTCCATCAGGCGCTTAAAATTAGAAACACCATCAGGCGCTCACGGAGGGTTTTCCCTCCAAGTTAGCGAACAATGGATATCATAGTCGTTTAAAACTGTTTTTATTTGTTTCAATATTCAACTGATTTAATTACATTGTAATATATTCATTTTTAGAAAATAAATGAAAATTACTCTCTTATGTAATGAATTTTCCTAAATAAGAAATTCAAAATAAAAAAAAAATGTTACTGTATAATAACAACATGATTTATTTTAATGATAATGCAATTAATTGTAAAAATGTTTAACCTACTGTAATAATATATGGAAATTAACTTAGTTTTTAACTTCTTACAAAAAACAACTTACTTCAATTCTTGAGATATTATAATATTGTAAATGTCAATTATTACTCTAAAATCAAAAATTTATTCTTTACTAAAAAATTTTTAAACACTACACAAAGTATCAAAACATTTTCCTTCTGGTTCTTATAACGACAATGTTCACTCCATAAACAGTACTGAAATGTTTCCCTAGCACACGGGTACTGTACTGACAAGTCTCTCGTCTTCATTCTCCATTTTAAAAAATTCAAATAAAATATATTGTAAAACTTATAAAGAAACCATCACAGGTCACACATTTAGGCGCACACGGATTATTATTACATAAAAACTAAACACTATAAGGCGCTCACGGAGATTTCGTCCAAGCACTACAAACACAACATTGGGCGCTCACGGAGGAATCGTCCAGTCTCGCACGGAAGTAGAACGTCATACTGACAGATTTTGACAAAGATAAGCGGGAGGCTATTGTTTCGCTTCCCCGAAAGATGCTCGCGAAGTACACTGCGAGAAACGACTGCCAACGTCAGAAAAGTAGTACTATTTTTAATAATAAAACATACACGGAGGAAAACTCCGTTTAGCGCCGGATGTAGGGTTAACAAGCCATGAACTCGGTCCATTCTAATAATAATAATTAAGTACAGAACAAAATAATAAATTGAAATATATTGAAATTTGTAAATATTTCAGTTAGCTACAATTTACCTTCTTTTTAGTGCAGCGTCTGGAATATGCACTGTGAAATAATTGACTCCAGAAATCAGGATGCTTGTTCGTCTAAAGATATCAAAAATAATAAGTGACGAAGAAGCTTAAAATAAATTCTCTACATTGTTTCGAGATCAAAAACACCTAAAATACAAAATTATGTGTCATATACTAGACAAGGTATTTTCATTGTCTCATCGGGTGCACAAATAATTGCACTATTCTGTTTTTAACACACGATCTGTAACCACTTTTGAACAGCTAAGGTCTTCACATAGAATCTAGCTTAGTGCGAAGGGCTGATTAAATGTGAGTGATGACTTTGAATCCAATCCAACATCATATCAGTGCAGCGTCTGTAATCAGACGCTCTTACATACTTTATTTTCTGGAAACTGGAGTCATGTTCATTTAAATAAATCCAAAATAAATAAAGTTAAACTATGCAAAAAATATTTAAATTTTTTTCACATCAGAGAACCGTAGACTAAAAAAAATATATTATGATATATTTGAAGAGGTTATATGAAAGTATTACCATTCACAATGCGATAATTTGTGCATGGTAAAGTAACGTCGTAAAGTATCACATTACGACGTTTTAGACTCTCTTTCAGTGGAGGAGCCAAGTTTTTACACTTTGAGAATATTAATCGAGAAAAATTTGTCGCCATTGGATTTTACTAGATTATATCCAAGAGCCTTAAATTTTAAATTAAAACAAGTCAAAGGCCCTCTTGATGGAAATAAAATGCACAGTTTTGTATTAATAACATTATGCCACATTGCTTTTCCTAAAATATTATGCTGCGGTCCTGGTCCAGTGTCAATTGATTTACCCAAGGAAATCTATGCGTCCGATTTGAACAGAACTTCCCAGTAACACTTCATAGACTACTGAGAGATTAATGCGAAAAGATGCATGACAAAATATTTCTTTAAAAAGTGTTGTGCACATTTGTATAAAAATGTCACAAATAATGAAAGATCAACATACCATTTAATAAATGGTATTAGTTATTACAAAACTTTAAACTTTAGAAAGGGGTCTTAATAAATATCGAAACATAAAAACAACAAATATAATAAATCTGCAATTTATTATTGGTAAAAACATCAAAAGAGATCCTTATTAATATTTGCTTTATAGCTTTTATGTCTGATATCACATTCCAGTAGCAAATCAAAAGGAATAGGAATACTCTTGAGCAATGAATACATAATGGGATCAAGAAGTTTATTTACTTACATCAAAGTTAGTTTTACGGTATAATTGCATAGTATTCCTTGTTTTCTGAATAAAATGTTTCTAAATGTAATTTATTACAAATATAATCTTACCAAATTAAGTTTTCAAGTATTGGACTAATTTTTGTTGAGTTTATTATCTACTTAATAGTTTCTAAGTCAAAAGTTTTTTTTTCTGAAGATATTGTGCGGGCATATTGTAAAGCTATAACAAATCCCTCCATTTCTGATTCCAAAAACCAACAAACTAAAACATTTCTATAACACTATTATACAATATAAGAATAGAATTATGCAATATAAGAATTATATTTCACAGTTTTAATTTAGTATACCTGTGCCGTATCACTCGAAAGACTAAATAAAGTACTTTCATAAAAATCCAACCTTCATAGGAGTTGACGTAAGAATAAACCCATTGGAAAAGTATATTCGTTTTTCATGTTCCCGTACTTCTAGAAAGATACAATTTTTACACACACACGAATCATATGCTAACACTAGAATAAGTAAATATTTTAATATGAATAACATCCCATATAGCCTGAAATAGGGTTGCAACCATATACACACTTATATTGAGTACATGTTATTTATAACTGACCATTGTCATATATAAAGGAAACTTCATCACACACACACACGCGCGCGCGCGCGCGCACGCACACACACACACACACACACACACACACACACACACACACACACACACAACCGACTTATAACTTAAATTGAAATAATAATAAATAAAGTTTGTGAAAATAAGCTAGTCATAGTGGTTTAAAAATGAGGCAGTAATCCCTACAGGCAGTATACCTCATGCACAGGCAATATATTTTTTGTTTTACTACTTCTCAACTGCCTATAAAAAATTTAAATTTCATTAGCTTTATTTTCTCAAAATACATAACAATATTTAATGAAGATCATCCTTGGGTGATGACAAGGTGTTGCATGTCTGACATGACTTATTTTATTAACTATCAAAGCTCCTATAATCAAAATTTTTACCTATCCGTGCAACATCACTTCAGTAGAAAAAGAAAAGTATTTTCCTTCTCTTGCTGGACCTCTGTATTTTTTATTTACTCACAATTAAATAGTTTATAATATAATAGCTGTTTTATGCAGCTTCTAACGCAAGTACCTTTAAGAATACAGGAAACGATGGTATTTTTCTTTTAAATGGCATTGAAAATAATTTTAGGAAAGGTTATAATCATTGCAAAAATTCCGATCTACCGATCAATTTTAGATTTCATTTTAAATAAACCTTTAGAGATCTAGGTAGTAAAATAGTTATTTTAGGTAATCGTGAAATAACTATACTATCTTTCCTACTCATATTAAATTTAATATGGTTAATAGAATACGTCCGGCGAATTTAGTAGTATTTGACATAATATTTGACATATTTGATGAAAAAGGAAATTTTCTAAATGTGATGGGGCTTATTTGTGAATCATGGGACTCTAAACATGTTTAAGTCAAATTTCAGTAGAATTAATTAATTATTTTTTATGTAATGCTACAATACATCTAAAATACTACAGCATATAAATACGGCGCGTCCTCTGTCTGCCAACTGCATTTGTTGGTCTTAGAAGTTTCGAATTGTGTCAATGTACCCGTTCTTTATTAACAGTAAACTATTTCACCTTTTTTATTATCTAAAGTATAATACTAATCAACACTAAAACCTTTAACAAAACACCATATTGTCACTTTTTTAAAATATGCATAGGTCCTTAATGGATTGCATTAGGATTCTCCCTTCACCAGTTACTAAAAACTTGCGTGTTCGCATTACCATGAGCTTCATTAGAAATTATAAATCCTTATAATGTTTCCATGTTTTATTAGGTGCAATAGCCTTTTACATAAATAACACATAATTCAGCTGATTGAGTTTAATTAATCACCAAGTTTGAGTTTTTGTGTACTGCTATTTTTATAAATAAACTTCAAATCACGGTGTAAATATCGTTGTAGACTTTTCTTTGAATCTCTAAATGCGATTTGCTTTGATCAATGTGGAAATTGTAGAACAGATACACTTACATTTTAAACGGAGTGGTTTTACTTTTGACACATGCACAATTTTAATAGTATTCCTAAAATGAGCAGATCTGTGAAGAAGAACATTGAATATGTTTCAAAATAACCGTAGTGGAGCAGTCATAATTTATTTTGTAAAAAGGGTTGAATAACAAAAGCACCATGTATATCTGTCTACTGCTGCGTCAGTTTTTAATTGTTGCAAGCATCAAGACTCATAATAAGCACTGAGAAACAAGAGCGTTATGAGACTAATAAGAGGGTTGGTAAGTTTGCTTTTGTTAATTTTAAAATATGAAGTATTTGTACATAAGGGTTTTGGCACTAATGACAGATTTAGTATTGATTTTTACATGATTTACGGAGATGGCAGCTAATGTAGTGTAAATAATCTCTTTTTTAGTATCATTAACTTGTGTTTCCGTTTTAAGAACTAGACTTTCTGTAAACAAGTATTTAAAACGTTTTGGTTGTGTAATTAATATTATAGTCAAAGTTTTAGATATTCAGTTTCTTAAGTTGTCAAGGAAATAATAAACATTAATAAATGCACGACGCAAAATTTACAAAAGATCTTCCATCATATAAGCGACAACAAAGAAGGAAATTTATATTTTTATGTAGATTTTTTCTCAAAAATAATCCATAAAAGCTTGGCATATATTATGATCCATGATTTGAAATTTTTCAACATTAAATTTAAATGGTAGAGTGTTGGTACAAAATATTATGAAGGTTTAGTGTTATTTTGGCCTCGTTTCAAGGAGTTTTGTGAATATTAATTAACTGAATTGTTCAATTTGATTAATTTTTTCAAATTCTTACTGCTGAGACCTTTTATATAAAGAGTTTCTTACATAATCTTTCTAATATGTTTTATCTCAAGGCTTGTAACAAAACAGGGGTGTTTTACATATACGCCCGTGCTCGCGTGTGTGTGTGTAAATAATATTGATGAGTATAATATTATTTAATAAATCGCATTTTTTCTCTGTGTTAATATGTTTGAAAATATGTTATATGTATTAACTTTTAAATTATTACGCCTAACCTATGGTAACCATATTGTACCCATCTCCAACTTGTAAACTATATAATAATACGTATTTCGTAGTTATACATATCTTATCTTTCCATTTACATTACGTCGTTTAAAACGTCTATTCTTACTGTTCTTTCTTTACTTATGTAAATTCTATGGATATATAACTTTTGAAGCTGTTAACAACTTTGTTGATACGTCGTTCGCTCCTAATTGTTTCATCTTGAAAGAGGACTTTCGTTAAATATTCATTAATCTCAAGGTTTGGAATATCTTTGAATTTCTAATTAACGACAGAACAAAGGCAGAATATAAAGTACTACAGAAGTACAATGTACTTCTTTATTACATTGTGCATTATAAGTACACTGTTTATGAGCAATATTTTTTTGAATGTATTAGAATATATTTATGTATATCATTATCATTGCAATATTTAGTGCTTGTTTTTTCGTCAGATTATAGGTGCATTACATTACTTTATGTAATTTAGATATCTGAGAATTATTAATTAGATATGTACGTTGTTATTCCGTCATATTAACTGTTTTATTTATTTTTTATTTAAAGTATCTACCATATCACAGAAATATTAGGTATAAATAAGTCAGTATAAAAAATCAGCAATAAGGTTATATTTGAGTAGAACTATTTGAATAATGTCAGTAAGAATGGGCAATATGTTACAAATGTTTTACTATTTATCACTGGTAGAAGAACATTATTAATTAATCGGTTCTTAAATCATTAGACCTACATTTCCAAGGTTCAAGGCACGTTCTTCTAATGCTAAGTAAACAGATGTGTCAGATACCGACAAACATAATGTGGTTTAATGGTAGATATCTGTTAAATTTACCATGTACGAGGATTTAGAAAATACCTACACACACCACTGGACTTTATAGTAATGAAAAATCCCATTTTGGCCGCTACAGATGTATAATATTAATTGAATGATCCTGTAAATTATAATCAACTGTTCTATGTAAAGATTGATTATTCACGTTTTTTTTTCATTTATACTGAGTATATTTTATAATAAGTAACCATAATGTTTTATGCGATTTAGATTACAGCGATTACTTAAGCACTAATCTATAACGTAACTCCGAAGACACCCTTTGATGCAGTCGGCAAGAATTATGGTAGGCCTAGATGAAATTTCTCTGAATGGTTATTTTGAACGAATGCAATATTTTAAGCTCTATACGTTCAAAAATATTTAAAAACTGTTACTATATATATATATATATATATAATATATATATATATATATAAATATATATATATATATATATAAATAAAAAAACATAACACACTTCTTAGTTTTCTTTTCATAAAAGTAGACTTTTCTGATCTGTTTTTTTGTTTTTTTTTTCGAGAATCAAAATAAAATAAAACTATTGAACAAAACATACAAAGAACAAAATCAACTACAATGACCATAATTATAAACTTTTTGACGTTTTTCCCTAATATGAAAATTCTAAATTGGGGTCATAAATACAATTCACTCGACCAGTAGTGGTCATGCAGGTGCAACGCCTACTAAATCACGTGTAAAGAAAAGGGTAAATTTTTTAAACCATTTTTTTTTCCATAAATTTTTCTTTATTGAGTTTTAGAACGGAAAGACGCAATATCGTGTCTTAAATTTGAAACAAATTGATCATTGTAAGCACAATATTTTTAACGCAGTGCTGAGCTAGTTGGAGAAACCGAAGCGGATGATACGTTGACACCCTCTGATTGATTGCTGGGAGGTTATTTTGGTCGACCCTCGGTCCATGTGATTCGCAGTGAATAGTTCTTCATGTGCACCTGTTAAAAAACAAAGTATTCGGAGTAGATAATAAATTTACATATTACTGTACATACATTTTTTGTTTTAAGAGGAGGAACGTATGTTCATCATCAGGCAATACTTGATGTTTGTTATTAATACAAATTATAATTATTTTATAGTATGTATACAACAATAGGAGGAAACATTTTGTTTTTCTTTCGTCGAGATATATTTTTTTTTTAATCGGAAGCTATGGGTAAAGATACCAGTAGCAACTCAAACTTATAGTATTGTTTCACATTGATTTTTCTCAAATTTTTATTTAAAATAACTAAATATTGAATATCTCACCGATCACATGTTCAAGATCATTAGATCTGGAAAATTTTACATTGGCTTTGGTGTTACTTAAAGGCCGTCTCGGTTTGGAGTTATTGGAATTTATATCAAGCATTACTCGGACACTAAAATATAGCTGACACAATCTTTCGGTTTGAAAATAAAGCAATAAAATGCATTACATACGAAGATTTATAATTGAACAGGCTTTAAAATTTCTCAATAGAGAAGATTGTGAGATTGATGTCCTAACCCACCTTGTATTGAAATTATATTCAAACTAATTTTAAAGTTTATAGAGGCTGCTATAGTTTATCTGATGTGCTACCTAATAGAGGTGTAGCTTTGAGGGCTTATGCACAATTAATCTTACGCTTAAAGCAAACAGTAACGGAATACTATTGAACTGTACAGTTGAGCTGCGTATGTGCTGGAACATTGTCATTTTGTTCCTGCACAGTAAGTGTGTCAAGAGGTACCCAAAATAATGTATTTATAGTTTACAAACGTTTTACCCCTCAAAGTACACCCAAACTATAGTTCATGTTTCTTAGTCATACTCTAGTTTATGTTAATGTTTTTCTGATAAAACAATCCTATAAATGAGCTGATGCATACGAAACGAACAAAATTTATAATTATTGTTGTCAGTGCATCTACCATAAAGAGCCTTAGATATACTACAAAGATGGAAGTTATCATTTTTTCTCTTTAGAAACAAAGTGAAAAGATTTTGCTTATAGCATAACTCAATAAAATCAAAATTTGTGATTTTAAATGTTTCGTAAACAACTAAACGGCTTTTTTTGTCCAACAAACAGTTTTTACAGCCAAAGGTTACTGAGGTGTATGTTTAATACTTCATTTTCTTTCCACTAATGTTTTAGAGCATAATAAATGTTTTAGTTAAATTTACAAATGCATCTAATAATATATCTGAAATTTAGCATTTAAATAATATTACTACATGAAAAATCGAAAATAAAGGTAAATAATTATTATAAGGCACATATAGTAACCCAACTACGATTTTAATATGCCAGGATATGTTTTAGTGGATTCATATCCCCATTACATAGACCTCATTTAAAATCATAACTGGTACACTAACAATTTAAACTAGTATTGTTTATATTAGCATTAGTACAACTAAGATATTTACACACACTGTGGATGTTCAGAGAGAACCAGAGCACAGGGTCTGGATATCCCCTGTGACACTGTCTAAGTCATGATGACTGATTGTCAAGCGATACACTCCACCTCGCTCGTGATCCATTGAGCCTTCATACCAACAGTGGTGATTGATGACTTAAATCATATACCAGCCAGTTTATAAACAATGATATTCATCCACTAAACTCTGTATGTATATTATTTTATATATTTTAATTTCTGTCTTTTAAAGTAATAGGTTTGTATTTTTTTACTTCCTTCTGAGGGACTACTTAGTTATTTTAATGGAAGAGTTTTAAAAATTTGCGGAAACACTTTCAAAAGAACCTTATAAATTAATATATTATAATTTAAAAATTAGAAAGTTTTGAAATATAACATTTTATCGAAATATATTACCCTTTAAAAGTAACTACATACAGGGCGAGTAACTACAAAAGTATGGATACTATTAGTATAGTTGTTGATGAGTAAAGATTGAAAGATGGAACTCGGGATAAATTTATAGGAATGATAATTGTAGTCACTATTACAACTAAACGATATCGTCGGCTTCGTTCTAATCTGGTTAAATAAATCATTCAAATACTTTCGAAGAAGGTGTACGTCAAATCTTCCAAAGGTAAATTCGAAATCATGAAAATATACGCAAACAATAGTATAGAAGAACTATGTCAGTCAAAAGGTCTCTAATTCCGACAAATATAAATATAATGTTATCTACATTAGGTTTTGCTGTACTTCCTGTACTGATAGTCTGTTTGAGTGTACGCTTATGTATGTCAAACTTCATTATATAGTGTGTATGAAATTTCACATTATTAGGACACACAGAAGTTGAATAACAAATAATATTTCTTCTAGGTGTTGAACTTTATATCAGCCTCTTTTGTACAGTCGATTTAAAAAAAATATTCACTCTGTCTGCTAAAAGTCCAAATGTCTGCTGAATGTAAGTTTTTAAAATAAAATTACATTGCTCCTGTACATCGGCAAATTGGAAAACAAATATAATAATGGAGAAACAATTGATTAATTTCCAACAGTTTTTAAAAATCGCTAAGTTCTTGTAAAATATTCCATAATTTAAAAGAAAAACTTAATATTATCAATAAATATATTAGATATCACTCATATTCAAATAAACTCTGAAATATGCCAATGGCGTAGTGTAGCGGGTACAATGGTTATCAGAAGAAAACCGGATCAAGCAACGACGAGCGTTGCTGCTTTGATGGGTGACCGCTGAGCGATCCTACCCTTGCAAGCAGCCCGCCCTGCCCGACCATTGGTGGTGGTTGGGAAGTCACCTTTAAGCCGTTGGTCCCCATATTAAATGTTAGAGAAGCCCTAACTTCTTAGCCTTAACTTCGCCTGGTGAAATAAGACATATTTACTTTACTTTAAACGCTATTCAAAGTTTTTATGAATCATTGTGCTGAAAAATTTATTTTTTGGTATATTGAGTTTGAAATTTTTTCTATGCATTTATAACAAAAATAATGTTCTGTTTAAATGAATAAAAAGAAAAAGAGGATTAACTGTTACAATTGATCAGAAAGAGAAGTTATCTTTAATACATTGTTTATAAACATTTTAATTCCAGTAAATCTTAAACCAAAGCGATTTTGTAATAAATATAACTTATTTCAATAATATGCTTAAAAGATTACAATATGGACATTTAATTTAAACTAACATTATCGCAGAATTTAAATAAAAATTTTGAATGATTTCACTATAATTATAAAGAAATAATATTATTCAAATGTTATATATATATATAATATATATATATAATTTATATATATATATATATATATAAATATATATAAATTTCGATGGTAATATTAAGTATATTTAGTTTGAAAAGATGAATATTATATGATAGTTGAAATGGTACATATATGATAAAATAATATAAATTATTATATGTACCTATTTAGAAATATACAGATGTTACATGACAAGTTCAATCAAAAGAAAACTAAATCTAAATGTAAGTGTTTTAGTATATTCCATTCTTAAACAATTTATAATAACAGATGAATATCTAGGGAAAAGTTGGTACAATCTTTTTCCGAAATACAATTGTAAGAAAATCATATCTCTTTGTGTTTGTATTGTAGAAGCTCACAGACTGTACCCACAGACTAGTTCTTGAGTGACAGCTTATTTTGTATTCCTGGTTGTAATCCAACTCCCGCTTTCCTTAACTCTGGCAAATCTAAAAGAACGCTGTTATTTAAACTCGACATTTCCATCTCATTCTGATATAATGGTTGTCCTTACTAATTGTTTTCGTTCTGTAAATGTATGTAACTATTCGCATAAAACTTTCTTTCATTCATTTATGTTAAGCTTATAAATGTATGTGTGAATTATTAAAAACTTACTAAATATTAATTTATTTTATATTACTGACAGATGAGCGTGTGGTATTTAAAGCAAACTGGACAGAAGCAATAAATTTGTTATTTATAAATACAATCTATCACTTACAATTTCCATAACTGTTATTAGATTATATATATATATATATATATATATATATATATATATATATAATATATATATATATATAGATACATTTCAATACAAATACTTTCAACGGAAAGGGCTGCTAATTTATGAATTTATTTTTGCTTACGCCTACAGTATTTTCGTTTGGGAGAGTACTTAGTTCTAATTATTATTATTTAATATTGATTAAAATTAAAAGTAATTTTGTGTCATCTTCAAAAGGTTTTATAAAATTACTTTTTTATGATATATTTTTTATACAAGATATTTATTTCAGTATAATTACTGTATAACATAACAGACAGTTACATATAAGATATGGATTAAAATTAATAGCTTTTTTGTAGAATAGTAGAACTCTCATCTAGCAAGTTAGAGAACTGGGTCCAATATGCGGTGGACGAGTACCTTATTGTCATAAAAATAGTCACAGTTACAATATTTGCAGGCAGAAATAATTTTCAAATCAGGAACCAAATGCTTGAAGTAACTTCTTATACACCATTAATGTGCTAATAAGTTGGCTACTTGTAGAGGCAGGATAGATCAGCGGTCAACCTTCAAAGGAGTAACCATGCTCTACCTTGCTTAACTCAGTTAATTTTAAAAAAAAATAGGTGTACCCACTAGCACTATTGGTAAGCCATTGGGAATAGGGTTCCCTAAATTATACACAAACAAGGATATAATAGGCAGTATAATAATTATATAAATTTAAATCACACCGAAAAAGCATATTTTTATTTATATTCATTGATAATATATAATGAATGTCATGGGAAATTATTGTCTTTTGATACTTTATAAAATTTTGTCTGTCCCTGTGAGGCTTTAGGTTAGAATTAACCAAATTAACACTGCTTATCCGTATAAGGCGGCTAAAAAAGTGGAGCGCACCTGTTTGTTTTACACGTATAATTTCAGTGTTCTGATTAATTGCAATAGCCCAGATTTCCGCACCAAATCAATCCGGTCAACTGGCGGGTGTAACTATGTGTCATTTAGCATCCGTGACTTTAGACATCTTTTTTTGGGCAAAGGGTAATGGCTTATAACTGTGTTCTTTTGCACTTCCCAAGCTGCCAGAGAGTACAGGGGCCCGGGTCAGTTTTAGCCAGTAATGATTTGGCTACCCGATCAAATGGCGAAAACCCCATTGTATTACTGCCCGTTGGCCACCGGAAAAGATCCATGCTACGACCTTGGAGGGAGCTCTGCGGGGGCAACTGCTGATCGTGGACTCCCTTTGTTTTGGGAGCATTTCGGCACAGATTAAATTGCGCCCGCGGCTGACCGGCCTGACTTTCACATTTGGGTACAGTATTGGTGAGGGGGGAGAGAATTGGCCTAGTCTTGGGAGCTAAGCCAGACGTTATGGCCGTTTCCTTAATAAAAACGTTCAAAAGGTGCAACAACCATCCCGGTATTCCACCTAAGCCTAAACATTTCCTCACAGGTAGAGCTCCAAACTTTTCGCCTCCTCCCAGTAAAGTCGTTAATGCTAAAGAAATTGTAAATTCCTTCGAACGCAGGACTCGGATGTGGTGATCGCCGGTTGACACAAACCTGTAGGCGAATCTTAGCAAAACAACCGCCCTCCTGGGTGTCCGTACAGTCTTTATACTTTAAACCAGCCTTCAATACGTCCTCCAACTTAGAAGTTGTGGCATTCTGCTGCTCGATGCAGATTTAATCATCGTTTCAGAAACACCTCCTGCCCCCCAAATAGGGCTAAGCTTTGTGTTTTTGCCGAGTCTGAAACAGGAAAAAATAAAAAGGCGGAAGACCCAGCGGAGACGAACACCCATACCTGGTCCAAGTTTAAGAATAAACCCTCTTCCCAGCAACCTGACGGTCAAGCTGGCAAAAGGAAAAAATAATCATGCCACTTAAATCAGGCCGTCAGCGGGTAAATTCCTACGCCGATGTTGGGGGGAAAAAACGTCAGAAGAGAGGCGCTATAATCGAGAGCCTCAAGAAAACTAGTGTCGGGCGATCTTCTCGTCGAGTTCTGGGAAGCTACTGTGATTACCTCCGCTTTCAGCGCCGGCCTTCAATGCATCTTGGCTCAGGTAACGGTTTATTTTTAGGTGAGGAGTGGGGGTTTCACCATATCATTCTGCTATCTCATATCAAATTCTACCAATTGCACATTTTAGTCGGGTGATTGATACCATTGAGAATAAGTTCAGGAACATCACCGATGTCGTTCTTTGCGACGACTTTAATTTCAGAGCGGTGGAGTAGGTTTACTCTTAGACTAACTCTCGATTCTGCTACGTCAAATAACAGTAATATTATACACTGAGTTAATTTACGGCTTTCTATTTTAGACTAAGTCAGCGCTACTTCTGTTTCAGTGCCTTGTGCCATTAGATTTTATAGAAACAACAAATGTTAGATTTAGAATAATGTTTACAACATTTTAATATTCTTTCTTCTTTATTCTTCTTTAACATCAAATGTATGAATGGCTATCAAATCTTACATTTTTTAATATTTTATCATGAATGGTAAAATGATTAGAAAGTGGGGTACTAATGAGAATATATCCTAAAGACCGTGTAAACTACATATGTGCATATCCTTCCAACTTATTGGTAAGCGGAATGGATGGTTCCTTTTTATCTCGTCGAAATCGATGGATAACCAAATAAGATGAGATTCAAAATAACATTCAACATATACCTTGTATTTAGAGCAGATGGTTTCAAAACGCTTTAATGTAAAATATATTTACGACGTAATATTATTGTAAGGGCCAATTATTGATTTAATGTAAGACAATAAACCTGGGCCTACTCTAGGATTAATATTAACCATTCTGCTTGTAAACATGTTTGTTTCTATTAGCAATTAGAATATCAAAACTTGCAATATAAATTGATAAAAATTACCTGTATGGTCAGCAAATACACTCAGTTTTAACAAATATTATTACGTAAAGAATTAACAATTTAGGAAGTGATAAAACATCAAAAACACATGCGCGCGTGCGCGCGCGCGCACACACACACACACACACATATATATAATGTTTTTCACCTTTTGAAAACGACATAAAAGTCGAAATATTAAAGGATTTATATGAAGTCTTTTTCTTCTATTGTTTATATATATATATATACGTAAGTAACTGCTCCCTTTCTGACGATTTCTATACGTAAGTGCTACCTTTCTGACGATCCTGGCCCATTCTGACGCTCATCAGAATAGGACATTGGCAGTTATTATTTTACAAACGGAACTACATGTCCACGATTTTTATTATATGTTTTATGTTTTTTAATGACTTTGAACTATTTCTATGTTTTTAATTTATTCTTCTAACGTAATAAGACTCTTTTATCCCTGAATCATTACTTCATGTTTTTTTTCCGTTCTTGGACATAACAGAAAATAAAGTATTGTATCGTGTTGCACAATTCACAAATGCATTGCATTAAAATTATTAGAAAATAAATACAAGCTGTGTTTTCCTTAGCTTACAAAGACCTACTGTTTCATTCTTCTTATAGATACACCTCTTCCCCTACAACTCATAAATAGTAAACACATGTAAAAAAAGTTATTTCAATAAATTTATCATTGATAAACAATCGAAGTTTGGGAATGAAAATGTCACTTCTGACCGTCCCCAAACTTATCGTAATTAAGTTTGTAATTTTCTATGAAGCATCTTTTATATCTAAGAAATATCGAATTCGATAAAAAAATGCATTACCCCTACAAGGTATTTGACTGAGCGCCATTTAAGCTTAACTTTCATCATTATATCTCGGGAGCTGATTGAGCTCAAAACTTGGAATTTTAGATATTTTTATACCATTCAGTGTACTGGCAAAATTGATTTATGCCTGTCTGTTTGCCTTTCGCAAAGATATTTTGAAAACGAAATAAATGTCTTATAGACTTTAAATGTTTGTATGAAGCTTCATTTCTAAATAAAGATCACATTGTTACTCTTACAAAATCTTACAGGGAATTTGGCTGAGCGACAGCAGTCTCATGTAGCCCATATCCTTTTAGTACGGATCCTAGAGTCTAAACCAGCACTTGGGACATTGAGGCCGCGTGCAGGTAGTTGTCGTTCTTCAGATGCAGGCGCGTTTTATAATTCAAATTGATTATACCTATGAAATAGGTTTTTTTCATACACCGTTAAGGTTTGATTTTTATAAATCCAATTTCAAAATATTCATTGATTAAGTTAGCTTTATAACGTTTACAATTGAAAAAGATGATATATTACCACATCCATTTAGTCCAACAAACTTTAGATATACCGATTATCTGAAAGTGTAAATTAAAATAATATTATTAGAAGTTGTGAACCAGTAGTTTTATAACCTAATAAACCGTACATATATATCTTTACAGTAAAGCGATTAGACTTCAATGTCCGAGTGTTCATAGTTTACATTTAGTTTAAATAATCTATGTATCCTAATGGTCAAAAATGATGCAAACGTTAAGACTATTGATTGCATAAACCATAAAATATACTTGGACTTTTTCATTTTTACTTTTTATTTTATAAACTCCAATGAGTATTTTATAGTACCCATCCACCTAGACCTTTAGTGTTACCGAGCATTTTTACCAGTCCTGATTTGCAGGTGATTATATAAATAAATATTCAATTTCTTGTATCTTTGGATACTTAAATAGCCTGTAAACCACTTTAAGCATACAATTTTAGGCTTATAATATACAACTGCAGTAGGAATTGTCAAAAATATTTACAGCGTTTATATCTTTATACTACGAGATTCTGTATACGGAAATTGTTAATGAAAAATACATACTTAGGTCCCCGTTTAAGGTGTTAAAATAGGGCTGTTGGTATTATGAAACCCCTGATGCTATGTCTAAAGGCAGAAAATATTTGTTATTTGTCTAAAAGTGGTGGGAATGAAAAGCATAATTTTGGACATTATAACATGGCCCACAGAAAAAACTCTTGAAAATAAAAATATGAACCTTTAAAGAAGGCTATACATAAAAAATAACTAGATAGTGAAATTTGTATTTATAAAAATGTCATCTCCTTATGTAATAATTTAATAACGGTCACTCCCTGAAGCTTGTCTCATATACGTAGGTTACTATAACAATTTTGCATGTTTATGTTCAGAGCGGTTTATTTGGGACTTATTACAGAATTGTTTACATTTTGAACTCTCCATACCTGCAGTTCCTAGTGGATTGATTAAACTATTTTTATAAAACTGTCACTTAAAAAAAAAACTAATCCACTTTTTTCAAATTTATTAAAATTTTTGTACACAGTTAAACAGAATTGTACATTAAAATATTATAAGGTGATCCTACTATCGGTACTTTGTAGGTGAATACTATCCTTCAATGGAAGCATTTGGCTAGATCTTTGTAATTAATGTTGCCGTCACCCATAATCCCCCTTCAAACGAGTAGAAATGACATAATTTTTGACACGCCTCTGTTTACGGTGTAGCCTACAGAAAGACACCACTATGATGCATCTATATCAAACTTTCCCTACTATGACCATTCTATGCCTTAAAGGTGGATTAGCATTTGATGTTTGAGTATGGTTCCTTGTAGTGTTTAAAATATATTGTTATGTAAATTGATATTAGAATAGGTTTTATAGGCATCATTGGCCTAGTGTAGAAGAGATCATATATAGTTTTCAATGTCTGCTGTGGCTTAATTACTATTATAAAGACTATTGCAAAAGTAAGTCTATAGATAACCTACAATCAATATTGCTTAGCTTTACTTTTAAAACTAACTGTCTTCGGCGAGAAATGCCTCCGGTATTGATAATAGCTCAAATGGTTATCAATTTTATAAACAAAACTGTATAAAAGAATTTGTTTAATGGTTTAAGACAACTGATTTTATAGTATGTTATTATTGGTAAAAAGACAGAATTTTTCCCAGTGAAAATTATTATCTTTAGGAAGACCTGAAGTAATTGCAGATTATGTTAGTGTTACCAATATATCTAACCACTCAGTGGCAGTGCACTGGTCTTATGTTATAGTTGATTTTAAATTATTTTTTCTGTGTCAACCCAAAAATACAAAATGTTTTAATGTAATTTATGCAAACATAAGGAGCATGAAGAGCTAACTTTAATAGTTTTATTGCTGAAATAAATCAATTACAGTTTAAAAATTCATTTTATTGTACTTAGCGAGATTTGGATAGGAAGTGGTGAAGTAAACCTATATAACATAGCTGGATATCAAAGTTTTCTTGCTGTAATAATAATTATAGAGCTGGGGGTATATTGTGTTTTGTGCATAACTGACATGATTGTGAATGAAATCAGTATCAATGTGACAACTGCCGATGCAATTATTTTAAATTGTAAAGCTCGGTGATATTTTTTTTTAAATTGTTTTGCATATATAGGTTACACGAATTTGCCGAAACTGAGTATATTGAAGAGCTTGCTATATCTTAACAGAAATCAAATGTAATACTATTTATATTGGTGACATCAATCTAGATATTTTTAAAAAAGACTCTGTGTAGAACTCTGTTGCATATAAGAATACAATGGTTGGTAATGGTTTTGTCTCACTTATAAACGCACCCACAAGATTAGTATCCTAGCGTTATTGATCATATTTTTTATTAGGAATCGTAAAATTGAGTATTTTAAAAGTTCTATTTTTGATATGGATCTGACGGATCATTGTGTATTAGGTGTAATTTTTTAAGCTGACACTAGTCAGATGTAAGTAGTAAGAGAGCTATTGAAATAGAGACAAGTACTTTGTAGACACCGAAATGGTGAAGAATATGTTTAAAAAATGAACTTTGGATGAATTGTTATTGCATGTACTAACGTCAATGAATGCTATGCAACATTTCATTAATATTTTGTTAACATTGTAAGTAGCTGTGAAGAAAAAGGTTGATATTACATCAAAATACGAGAAAGCCAGGTTAATAAGCCCTTGGATAACAAATATAATTGAAAGGAAAATTGAAAAAAGAAAAAAGCTCTATAGGAAGTATAAGAGAAAACCATATGATAACAATTTTTTGGACTATTGTAAACAATTTTGTGACAATTTGAAGAACGAAATTGACCAAGCTAAATACAAATATTACGCTAACAAAATCGGGAAACTGTAAACCCGGTGATCCTACACAGCAATGGAAAGTTATTAATGGCATTACTGGTACCAGTTACTAAGAAAGGTGTTGATAAGATTGAGCTGGATGACGGTGAGATAATTGAAGGAACCGAGCATTGTTGCGCAAGAGCTAAATAAATATCTTATCGCTGCTGTGCAGTGTGGTGTCCAGAAGGTAGATCAGGGTCAATGCCAGGTGCGCGCGCAAGACGGTAACAGCTGTCGACCTGAGTCATCGGCATTAGCTAGTGTTCGTTCATTTATTTATATTGCCGGTCACAGAAAGTGAAGTAATTGATACCATCGTACACCTAAAAAACAAAAGATCTTCCGGATTTTGACTCTTTTACTGTTACATTGATTAAGAAGATTTCTGTTAATATTTCTCCATTCTGACTCATATAATTAATTTAAGTTTTAATTCTGGCGTTTTTTCCAGAAAAAATTGAAATTAAGTACGGTTGTTCCAATATATAAAAACAAAGTTTCTATGAAACTAGACAGTCTCAGACCTATAAGTTTATTATCTGTGTTTTCTAAAATTTTTGAAAAACTAATGAAAAAAAAGGCTTACTAATTTATCTTGAAAAATATGAACTTTTTCAACGAGAGCCAGTACGATTTTAGGGACAAACAAATCCACTGAAGAAGCAATTACTAATATAACAGATCGTTTTTACAGTAGTGTTAATGAAAATCAGAAAACAACAGTCTTATTTATTGATTTTAGAAAAGCATTTGATTTAGTTTAACCATAATATACTATTGAAAAAATTAGAAAAGGTAGGAGTTAGAGGGTCGCGTTAAACTGGTTTGAAAGTTTCCTGTGAACAGAATACAGCTGGTACGTATTAAAACTGTCTAAGCTCCCCTCGACCGTGAAGTCGGGAGTACCGCAAGGATCGGTTTTGTCAGCAACCTTTATTTTTGGTCTTTATAAATGATTTATTAGAAAGTAAATTTTTCGGAAAAGTAAGTGCTTTTGCGGATGATGTTGCTTTGTCATATTCTCAAGCGGAGTTTCAGTATATTATAACTATCGGATAATTGTGACCTAAATCTCTTAAAAAATTGGTGCTTTAAAAATGATATGCAGGTTAACGTTAAAAAAACCAAATATATCAACTTTGGATTTAGAGATTTTGATTTCCCATTACAATTAAAATAACCACAGAATAAATTGTATCCCAGATCTGTGTAGTTGTCAATCTGTAGAGAAAGTAAAAATTTTTAAAATATCTCGGCGTTACCATGGATTTATAAATTAACTTGGGCAAAATCATATCGTGGAGTTGCATCGCAAATTAAGATCTACGATTAGAACTTGTTATTATTTTCTCAGAAATTTTTGTGATACGAACTTGATGCGAACATTATACATTGCCCTAATAATATTGAAAAAAAATAGAAGAGAAAGTGCTTTCCCCCTGTATGTTCAGTTACAAATCTTGCCGGTTAGAACATTTGTATGTATATAAAGTATTAAGAATTTTTTATTTGCGCAGTGGGAATGTTGAACAAATGATTTATTGCACAGGACTAGAAGTATAAATAACAGAATTTTTTCAGAATACCAAAAGTAAACAAAGAATATTTTAGAAAATCCATTCATGATATATAGACCGAAGCTTTTTAATCAGATTCCAAGGAGAAATAAAATCATGCAATGTCTTAATTGTTTTTCTAAAATTCTGAAAGCTTGGCTTTTGACACATCTTTGATATTGGTAAATTGACCAATGTTTTGAGCTGAATATTCGATTTTTAGTTTTTTCAAATAGTACACAGATTTCTTAATTTACTTTATTTTTACCACTATTACATAACAACTTATGTTATTTTTTCCTTGTAATTAGTATTGGCCAAATTTATAATCATGTATCAGATTTATTGTGATTATAGGTTTGAATGTTAACTTTATATATTGTATTGTATATTTAAGTATACTGTATGTATGTATATGTATTGTGTATATTTATGTTTATGTAGTATATTTAAGTGTATATGTATGTGTGTATGTATGTATGTAAATGTACTGTTTATCATTATATGGCCTCTGGACGTTTTACCCATATGGGCGGACGTCATGGAGAGCAGCTTGTTGGCTGGAATAATTGTTTATTACTAAGAAAGGACTTTTTTATTTTATTTTGTAAATTGTTTTTGTTTTTTGTTACGCTGCCCCATACCTACGGTTTTTTCGACAGTGTATTTCCTAAGAAATGTAAATCGTTTTGTATTTGTCTTGTAAATGGTGGCAATAAAGTATTATTATTATAATCTTTAGAGCCCAGTTTAAATCTCATTAGTAGTAATATTTTTGCATCAGTAAAAACTAAAATTAATTTTTTAATAGAATATCAATAAGAAAATAATATAATCAGTTAATTTTTAAATATTACCATCGTTTTGGACTTTGGAATAAAAATCGACATAAAAACCTATTCTATAAAAAAAATTTATTTTAAAAATAACCTCATTAAATAATTAATTTTAAAATAGAAATACAAGATTGAAATAAGATAGCTAATGTCACATGACAAATGAGGGAGATTCTCAGAATATCCTCACACCAAGATGGAATTATAGATGTTTTATATACATTCCCCTAATGGTACCTTATTTTGATTGATATTATAAAATATTAGATGAGTATATTGGAAGACACATCAACAATTCTTTTGTTTTCAATACTATTATCAGTTATGTGGGTTGAAATCATTGATAGATTACACTTATTTTCTTAGAACATTTGATTAATGCAAACACAGGCATTTTAATTGTTCCAATTAATTTTGTTCAGTTTGATGGACAGTTTTGGAGGTGCACATTGGGATGATCTTATCTGTCACATGTGCTACTTTTTTACTTATATGATGATTCTTTAGATCCATTACTCACAAATCTAAAATTGTAATGAATAAATTGTGTGACTATGGGGATGATTAAATCTAAACTAGTTTTACCTTAATAAATGGAGGTAACAAATCAACAACTTTTATTGCGGCCTGAAAATGTCATCTTTGCTATCAACAAGATTTAAGAGATTTTCTAGTGGAATATATATCTGTATAGACATAAACTATTATTGAAACCCCTTAAAATTTGGGATAGATTGAATTAATTTTAAAAAAGCGCTCACTATAACCTACATCATTAATAATCGTACTGCATTTTTCAAACAGTAAAATTTACACTCTCCTTGATGAATTTACAAATAACCATGTCAATAAATGAAACACGTGGAAATAAGATTGGTGAGATGAAAATTCATCTACAAAATTAAGCTATGTAGGTTCATATATCTTTACTAAATCAGAAAATTAAGTACTTAGAGAAAGAATTGAAGTTTTAAAAAGATCTTATAAATGAACAACAACAAATAATTGTTTTCAACTAAAGTGTTATTTGTTAATAAACAGAAAAATATGTCACAAAATGATCTTATAAATACTTAACAGGGATTATACCAGTAAATAAGCTAACTTTGGTCACTGATAGGTAGAGATAAGGCAAAAGTTTTTGATGGAGAATTATCAAGTGGGTTTTTCAACTTTGATTATGTACTTCCTGGTGCTGCTTAACAGCAGCAAATTAGTGCTTTAAGACCAATCCGTACATTAATAAATATTCAATAATATCTTGCTAGTTGGAGGCTCAAGTGATGTTGCAAAACATAACTGACTATCAATACAAATATTTTGTTGAAGGTTTATCAACATGATGGAAGATCAGGTGAACGGACTTTAACACACAAGTATAATATTGGTCACTATCCCATACTGATATCATATTGTTAATATAAGTTTATAAATGAAATTATTAGATCAATAAACTTTAAAACAGGAAATCTCTTTATCATTATAATAATGTATACATTTGGAATCTTAAAGTGCTTCAAAGACACCATCATAAGAATCAGGAGTTCCAAATCAGTAGAAGAGGAAAACAACATGTAAGTTATCTATTTTTATACATAAAATTATTGAAGAACAACTCAGTTTGGAAAAGATTGTAGTGCCAAAATAAATATATAAAAAACAGAAAACATTCAAGTAATATGAAAAAAATATGAAAAAAATTGTAAAACAAAATGGGGTTAAAATTTTACTCCCTGCATTTCTGCAGCTTTTAGTTGTGAAAGACAAATGAGTTCATATGGGGCAGAGAAATTTAAAAAGGAATTTGTAAGGTAACTGCTCTGATGATCTTTCTAATAAACATTTAATGTTCCTGAAAACATCAAGAGATGTAGGGGAATATCAGCATAGTAACTTAAGTCATATTTTTTAGTAAGTCATTAAATCAGGGGTTCTCAACCCCATTCCTATAAACTACGTGAGTGTTATGAGTTTTATATAAGTTTTAAACTGATTTTCTGTGGCCCAAAAAGAGGTTGTTGAAAAATGTGTCCCTGATGTACTTATGAGAATATAAGTAACGGCTGTAAGCAAACACATGGTAGGATATTGTCATTTAACACAGGTTTTAGTCAAATACCGTCCCTTTTTAATTCAAAAACATTAAAGCTTTCATTGAAAACTACTCCAACCAAGTAAATTACAAATTAATTTTTAATCAATCAAATGATTAGCACAAACTTTCTTTCTCTGCAAATTATTATTAAAAAACTATACAATATATTCAATCCTAATATTATGTTTCTTGAAATCAAAACATGAAGACCACATGATTATCTGGTCTTGCTGAAACTTTATGCAAGTATGTATTATAATATTTTTATAACAAAAATTCAGATTTTTAAGATAAAAATTCATTTTATCCCAGTTTTAACTTAATAAAATGTTTTAAAAGAACCTTACAAGTTTAGATTAAATATGTTGAACTTATAAGCTATTAAATAGTTTAAAATATATTATATTTGATTTCAAGGTCCATTTGAGGTTTCTTTAACTTTTTGGATTTAGATTCTGAATTATTAAATTTAAAATTGAATTCAAAATTTTTACTCAAATTTAAAGAATGATTCTTTATCTTGAATCTCTTGTTATTTCATCCTAAATGTTTAGATTACACCTTAGCTATCACAAAAAAAAATTATAATTTATCATTATAATTCTTAGTCCTTTTAAAAAGTTCTTTTAAAACAACAACAATTATTTTTTGTTTGTTTCAAGGTTTTTATTAGACATTCTGATTAATTCTTTATCCACTAAAGTACTATCTAACAAGTTTTAGAGATGATTTTGAAAGTAACAACTCTCTTAACCATTCACACCAACCTATATCATGGTTGTTTGTAGAAATCTGCCCTTCATTCAGGGATCACTACAAATTTTAATATTGCCAATGTAGATAATTAACACTCATTATAAGAATATCATTTGAAGGCAATTCATAGTAATAAAAATATATACTATACCAAACCTGTCGCAAAATTAATCTCGCCACATCAAGTCAGGAACTTCTTCATTGCTCCAACACCACACCGTCGAGTACCATTCCTAAACCTGTTAGCTCAAAACTGATTGTTGGGAGTGTAAGAGATATACAACTATAAATATCGAAAGGAAGATCCAGGAAATCTTAATCAAGATAATAAGTATTCCATGACACTTAATTATCTCCATAGTAAGGGATATTCCAATAAATATTTCGTTAAGTCTGGCCCCCTTTTCATATATTTCATGTTAATTATACAATCCAATCACAAAATTACTTACTTCTTTTAAAAATAAACCCATGTATTTGAAACTTTTCACTACCAGTTTATAATTGGGAAGTTAGGTGTACAATCAATTATAAAAGAATAATCCAGTTATAAAACAGCACACATTTATTTTGGAAAAAATAATATTAAAAACCACTGTGTTATTAGTTTACATAGAGTAAAATGACAGATACGAACTGAATGCAACAATGTAAACATAAGAAACATATTTCCTTTTCTTATAAATAAGTTTCTTACAGTGGATGTAGCGTAAGCACAAATATAATACTATACATTGGTTGATCTTATTAATTAAGAATTATTATATATTCAAATTATTAATAGTAAATTCTTCTATATATTATAAAACTTAATAACAGACAGTGTGTGGATTAAGTTCTGTTAAAATGATTTGATAATTTTGTTAGTTCCCCCCCAATTAAAAATTTGCTGTCAAGAAACAGCATAGTCTATCCCCCACGGACTATTAAAAAAAATGTGAACACGAAATTAAAGATTAGTGAAAATTTGAATAACAATTTATCTAGACCTAATTTATTACACAACGTAGTGCTGTATAGAAAGGGTCATACTTACCCATTAAACCAATCCAAATTTTTCACAGATCATCTTTTTTTATTATCTTAAAACCAATAGTTTTTTGTGTAGAGAACTTACTAAAGAAAAAATAAACGTGTATTTAGATCCCTTAATGATAAATAAATTAAAATTTAATTTCATTGCACTATAACCTTTGAGTTAAACAAAGTCTGTTATTATGTGCAAGCCAAATCCGTGCTTTATATGTTTTTAATGTTTGAGCCGGGGCGGGCCAATTCTAGGCTGTTACCCCCCTGGCTTTCTTATATTTATTAGGTACTACTCAGTCTCCCATTGGCACTCAATGAAGGTGTTTTAAATAGTTGTAGTATAATTAGTATTAAAACAACATTTTAATTATTTAACCAGAGTTGGATGGTTGTTATATATTAATATCTGAACATTGTTGCCCTTTAAAACATATATAATTCCCAATAAAAACCAACAGATCTAGAGGTATATATCGGACGTTGATTTAATTATATAAAGTATTGGGTCTAGCCTAAGAGAATAATAACAAATATAACTTAAATATTACAAAATATTTGCACTTAAAGATTAAAATTTTGTGTAAAATATATTTCCCACCCAACAAGCTTTAATGGGTAATTTCTCATATCTCATTAAGAAGACTTTAAACCCCGCAACGCCACCACCCTTAGCCTACCGTACACGTGAGAGGCCCAATCGACTGAAAAATATAACACCACACCCAATTTTATTGTATACCTATCCCTATTTAACCCCCATTTAAACAATTTTACAATGTATTCAAATACTAAAAAATACATGTTGTACATGTAAACCCCATCCTGTAGGTACCACCCAAAACCCAATGTATGAACCCAGTGTCACACCAACACACCAGCCATGGTACAAATTGTATAATTCATTTTTTGAAAAAAAAGCCTTTATAGTCAAAAACATAAATTTTACACAAATTGTAATTTTCAAACCATTATTATATACAAGACGATTTTTAATTAATAATTACGGGAGAGGATTTGTCCTTATGCCTTTAACCGTCAAACTCTGTTTACATTTTTGATGAACAGTTTCTTTAGCAAAGACGGACATATTAAGTCAGCCATCGATAAAAATACGGGTTGAATACACCTTTGCAAGTAAAAGAGTCACCAAGTCCTAATAGTCTACAGGTAATAGTACCCTACACCCTCGTGGTCAGATAACTTAAACTGCGCCAGTTTGTTGAAATATTATGGTACACAGCAATCCTCGCGGCCACTACATCCTCGATACAACCGTTGTAGCCAGTGTTTGCCCTTCGCCCTGGTCGGTCAGTTTATTACGTGTCGCAATAGGCGGGATTTCAACGACTCAGCCTTGTAGTTCTAGTGGAAAGTAGCACACTACCTGTGGCCTACCAATCAAACATATACACCACAGACCCATTTGTTAAAAGTGTAACCGGATTTGAGTACTCAATGGCAGGCACATGAGTTGGATGACTATTTGGCTGACATACTTTAAATATGTTTTCTAGGACTTTTGATCCAATCGATTTAATTTTAAAACAAAAACTAAGTTTGGCATTAGGATTATGGAACTATGGTAACCTCACTGATAAGTCATTGGGCCCTGTGAATCCAAAAGGAGGGAATAAAGGAAAACGTATGGAGAGGGGGACATTTTACTATGAAACATCAAAAATTTATTTAACATTTATGTTAATGACCTCATTGAAATCTTATTACATTTTTAATGCTAATTTTGAACTGAAAAGCTTTCTAGAATATAAAAATTAAGAAAAAATAGTAATAAACTGTGAACCGTACATTTTAATAAGTAATACAGTAATAAAGTCCTACTACAAATATAAACTGAAAATTACTTTGTAAACCAAATAATACGTAAAAATTATAAGAATATTTAACTAAACATAATAAATCCCGAAAACACGTCTGTCCACACAAATCCTCAAAATTAGTAATCTTAATCAAAAAGGTAAATCACAAAATATCAGTGGTTTAAAAACATAGTCTTACTCCAAATTGTGTGTTGTAATGAATTAAATAAAATCGAAATTTCGTTTTAAAAACCCGTAACCCGCATCACCATGCGGTGTTTGGGATAGTGATTTTTTTATGAACATTTTATGTAAACTAAATACTAAAATGGAAACAAGTCTGACCTCCATAAACCTTGGTTCATTGAATTAGAAAAGATAACTATACAATTATTAAGACTGCATAAACAGTGGCATTTTGAACATACCACATTGCTAGCATACCATGTTTTACAAAAAAATTAGGACATTATCAGTAATTATTTCATTTCCTACATTAAAGGTTAAACCTATAACAAAATTTTGTAATTACAATCAACAAGTTACACATATTTTTTAATTCTTAACATTTTTTAAATATCAAATATAAAACACTTAATTGTTTCTTGTAATCATTATAAATCATTTTTAAGATATGCTTTAAAACAAACTTGTAGTTTAATGTGATATATATGGACTAATCCTAATTAATAATGTATCTTTAAAATAACTTTGGAATGAATCAAACAATACATAATATAGAAGCAAATATACTTCGTATACAAATCCCAAAATACGCTGTCATTAAGAAATATAAAAAGAAAAAAAACGATTTAAAAGTGAACATAAGATTACAAATTATAATAGGTAAAGCAGGCCTAAAAATTATTCACCTAAGAGATTAAAAAATATAATAAATAAAAGGTCTTGTATACCTTATTAACCAATGAGTGGGTGATATTGGATGGATACGTATCCATTATAACTGTTTTAATTTATATATATATCCATATGTGAAAATAAAAATAAATATGGACCAAATCACGTACATAAACAGAAAATTATTACACGTTATGTGATTGACACCTATTGTGTTATTTTTGTACAATCCACAATAATGTAAAAAGATACAATGATAAATTAAATTTGTCTTTTCACGAAATATAAAAAATTCCCAACATAGTATTTTTTTACCAACAAGCAAAAAAAGAAAGCATTACTGTGTTATACATCATGTTGGTGGGGATGTGGGGGTGGTTGGTAGGTAGAACATTATGTTGCTCTTGGGGGGGGCATAACATAATTACCAAAACATACAAAATTAAAAAACAGACTGTTTTAATTTTCTTAACGTGAATAGGAAATCTTTGCAAAATATGTTTTTACAACTACAAGTTATCACCCAGATTTTTTTTTTTTTTTCATCATGTATACCAATCTCATATTAATTATCGGCTTTTTTTTGTAAAAAAAAAAATTAGATGGTCGAAATAAATGCATAGATTATATTAGGCTACTATACTACATAAACCACAAAATGCAAATGTATAACAGATAATTTGGTTAATTACAGAAAAAACTACTGTAAACACAGTCATGAAGATACAATCATTTGACTTCTTGAGATTATTTGTGTGTTAAGCTGAGTGATGTGTTATGTTATGCTCTATCTATAAATTCTGGTATTACACAACGGAAAAACAACAAAATTTAATAAGTTGTTTAGACCACAAAACCGCAAATGTAAGGAAATTTGTTTCATGTGATTGGATTTTGAAACTCCTTTTTAAAACTTTAAAAATGATTTTTGCCGGCAAATAAAGGTAAAATTTAGATCTCAGTTGTTTCACAAATCTTTCTCATTCACAAAACAACTATATTAAATTGTAGAAGAGGGGTAGTTTTTCATTGTAAGTAAATTATGCTATTTAAATTTATTGGCATTTTATATATATATAAATAACCATATCCCGTATTGAACTGCCCTAAATTTTACCGAGGTTATTTATGCTATACTGATTAAAACATATAAAATGTTTTCCCCATATAATGATAAATAGCCTTTGTCTAGCTTAGTTTTTCTGTCTGTCCGAAATCATTGGGGGTTCTTTATTTGTTAATTAGGGTAATCTTGTATTGTGTAGTCTCAGTGAAGGTTTGTGATAATATCAAACTGAAACTAAATACGTTTAATATATGGTCTAAACCGTCCACATCTTAAACGCTTTGAATGCCACAACCGTCGCCAATTTTGAAACTTTCCGTATTTCGATATTATTTTGATATAGTAACTCTCAGACTCTATTTTTGGGCCAAATAACCAGACGGCTTGTATTCCAATAGGTCTCAAAATGATCAATAAATCTACGAGTTTTATGTTGTTTCTCTACTATTTTATCTGTGAAACTTAGGTGATGTTTTGGGTACTTAGCAAGAAGCGCACTATTTTATGGACGAGTTTTACCTTATTGGGGAACAAAAACAAATTGACAGGTTAAACAAAACTTGACTGTTATTTAACCAATTTTTTGGAATTTACAAAAGTTATTACGACAAATCAATGAAAATCCAAAAAACTATAAGAACAAACGTTTTCATTAATTCAAAAATGTCAGGTCATTCGTGTGTGTCTATTTGGGAGGGGACGATTTTGGAGATAAGGCAGGCGAGGATAAATATTTGAGATTATGAACTCATTCGAGTATTATTCGATTCGGTATATGGAAGGAAGGAACGTATAATGAAGTTTTATTTTCATCTCATGGATAAGGAAAATACTGCGTCATCGACGAAAAATAGTGGGCTGTGAATAATACCGAAGTACCTGTGCTATGATTCTGTCTTCCAGTCACGGCCCGACAGTAGCGGAACCGACGTACCGTGATTTATGCGTAACGGCCTTTCTTTGGTTGTTTCTATGTGCCGATAACCAAGGCATTTGAGTAAATACAAAATAAAATAGCAACCTCATTACTGTATTTTAGAGTATTTTCTCTAACAAAAGTAAATGTAGTGTCTGTTGAGTTGGTGTCCCAAGCGAAAAAAACGTGAATTTTACACTGGTAAATATTTATTAAGATAATTATACTTTTATCTGTGTAAATATTTTAGAAATGTACATTGTATTTCTAACCATTTACTAATCATAAATGTTTGTTTTTATTTTTTTTTTTTTAGGGTTTTTTATTTGTTTTGTTTATATTAATGATTATATTAGATTATATTGGGGGAAAAATACATCATTACTAAAGTAATTTTCTAAACTCACTGACCAAAAATGAAGTACAGTTTATGAAAATGTCGGTAAGCCAGGGCAGTAAGTATTTTGTTAAATACATATAATGCCAATGTATTTTAAAATTCTAGAGAATCCGATATTGCACAGGGTGTTTTATTTAGAATTAATATGGCCTTTAATCAATGGTATAAAGAAAAAATCTTAACAATAACCGTTATCACACACTCAAATTTAGGTCGAAAACCTAACTTTTTTATACAAAATAGGCCTACTTTATTTTATAACTTTTTATATAAATACTGACATTTTCATAAAATCAAATTTTTATTAGTAACGATACGTTCTCATATTTCGTGGCAACTTCAAAAAAAACACACCAAACAAAATGATGGAAAAAAAACTGCCTGTTTGGTAGTTATTTTACAACAGGTTTTTTTTTTCCCCCAAAAACTATATAAATATGCGAAAAACAGCGTGGCACTTGTTAATGCATATGCCTTCGAAAAACAAAAACACCCGTGGCACACTCAAAGAGTTTAAATATTCTTTTAGTAATACATTACATTTATGTAAGTATTCGACGGAACGTTGAACAAAAACTGTGGCATTTTTAAACAATTTTCAAATGTCCTCCAAAGCACGTGTGGAAATTGAAAAACATTTATGACACATTTCTGTCTTTTTTCAATTTACATTATACTGGGGTGCTATAATCTAGCTTGGAGGCTAATTTTCCAGTGTATTATACTTTCTCTATCTTGGCAACAATAAAAATGACTTACGTTTTCACAGTGGATTTAACCTTTAAATTAAACAATTTAATTGTTGTAAAATAATATTTAAAGTTAAACATGTCTACTTACAATCAATAAATGTAGTTATTAATATTATAAGAGTAAATGTGTTTTCAATATAGTTTTCCAATAATACAAAGTACAATATGGTGTTTAAGATTGGATCAACAGTGTTGGGGCTATAACATTCACATGGAAATTTTGAAAATAGATATAATTTATTTGTGACATTGGTACTTCATATCAAACTGACATAACGACCTCCAAAATTTCCTCTTCAAACTAAATGTCCAATCCATGTGGAAAAGGATAAAGTTGATAGACATTAACTTGTTATTCGATAAGTAAATTGCGGGCAAAGCTAACGAGTGACAATGCCTAGTTAATATAAATAATTATGTAATATGCATATACTATTTTGAAAATAGGAATAAAATGTATACATATTTCAGATGTTATTATTAGAATGTAAAATAAGTTCATACTAAGGCGGTAATGTATGCAAACTTACCAGAACCCTTTTTGTCCTTTTATATCTTGACCAAGGTATATACATTTCGTAATAACTTTCCGGGAGGCCTCTATAACAATCTTCCACGAAAAGAGCCTCTTTCGTTCGGCAACCTTTTCTGTAAATAAACCCCACACTCCCTTAAAAATGCTCATCATAGAGCATGTTAAATACATGTGATAAATTAGATCTATAGCATTACCATCAGGTATTTTTTTTAATAGTAACTGAATTAACCATGCGTTTCTATGGGGCCAAAACATACATGTATACTTATTATTAATAATCTACCCGCTACCTTGGCTGTGGTATTAAAATTACTATAATAAATAATCAATGTCATTAATTTTTTTGTAAGTAAAAGTCCTAGAAATTTTTCCCTGCATTATCACATAATTTGGCTACTCCTCATATTATTGCAGATATCACCATGACTGTTAGGGAGTGTCCCCCTTATAATTATTTATAAATATTGATTTTTATATTTTTATATTTTGTGAGGTGAGGTTATAAGTTTTTTAAATTAGGACCATATGTCTTAAATTTATTTCAATAGAATTCAATTACTGTAAATGGAATCTTTTTGTATTTCAAACCACGCATGGTCAACGTTTTATAGGTTAAATACTGTTACAGATATTTTAAATATCAATATTTCATTACAATAAAGACACAACATCATATCCAAAGTCTTACTAAAATTAATAAAATACATTTCTTTCTTCGAATTTCACACGTGCTTATAATGAAGCACATAAAATGTATAAATGTCCATGATATACAATAAATTATTGAATAGAAGACTTTTTATGAGACTTTGAAAAGTCGATTTACTAATGGTCATTACATCTGTCGTTAGAATTGTACAGGTTTTTAACACTTTTACGATGGTAAACAACATTTTAAAATCATATTACTCATAATTTTTCACCTTGTTTCGGCTTTTATATTAAGGCCCTAACTAATTACCATTTTGCATTCTTATTTAATTCATCATAGTTATTTATTGCCACCCTATTTTTTTATTAGCACGTTGTATTTGTATCTAATCAAGGATTGTAATGAACATATAGTGAGGTAATAATATAACTGTTACATATCAAGGTTACTCAAAACTTCCACGCATTAAAGTTGTATACATATTTTGTGATATGATTATTACAATATAATATAAATAGATAATTCTGCACATTTTTGTTGGTGTCAACCTGGCGTACATTCAATGGAGTATACCCCCCAAATATTTTTTTATGTTTTAGAAAAGTTTATCCCAATTGAAATGGTTCCACAGAGCTAAATTTCCCTTATATGTAATTCCATAGAACAAAAATGCCATTATATTGTTTTTTATATGTGTAAAAAAAAAAATTGTGAGATGTTTATTATTGCTATAAGCCAGAGTCTAAATTATAAGTTTTCCACCGTAGTAATAAACTGTTCCTGACTGGTTAGTAAAAGAGATTTTCGTTATTCTCCTGAGGTTAATTATATGTATTCACTTATTTTTGCACCGTGCTATGTGGTATATTTTTTTAGGGAACAGTACAACAATAATAAGTGCTATTTGTTTGTTAGTGTCGAAGCCTTAGTATATTCCTAGATATGAGACCATAACAATTAGTTAAACTAAAGAACCTTTTAAACTCACAACGAATATTAAATACCGAGAGAGTATATTAGTTTGATTACAAAGATAAAAGGACATGTATGTAAACTACAAGGAACGGACTTAAAAAAAAAATTTTAAAAGGGTGGTGTTCCACATGAGTTAATTAATACGTAACAAGTATAACCCATTATGTTATGGATTTGCCTATAAATGCAACTGACTTACTAAACATCCATGGTAATAATGATGTGTTGTGGTAATTTTGTTTGATATTATTATAATCACTAAGTACAATCAAACAAACATATTTTCAGTTTTTCTTTTTTTTAATTACTAGTAAAGCAAATGTGTACTAATAAATTAGTAAAGATAGGACAAGTGAATATTTCTGTCATACCAAAATTTAGTTATCAATACAAATATAATTGGGACGATAAAGTTTTTAAACCATGTTTTATTGTATAGTAATATTTGTTTAGTTTTTAGTTCAGCAAGATATAGTGTCCCTCCAGTCAATATCTTTGTCTAGAAATATTTTGAGTTTTTAATACTTTATTCTAAGGGTCTTAATGGGAGTTTCATATATTTTATACGTTATATACCCTACAAATCTAAACTATAATTTTTTAAAATTTCTGTTATTCTATCTTATAATTTGTAAAAACATAAAATTATGTTTTATATAAAAATTATGATTAGTTAAAACATAGGAAATGAGATAATTCTGTTTGTAAATAATGTTTAATAGTTTATAAAATATTAATCAGGGCGATAATTTCTATTAACACTTTCGATCGACAAAGAAAACTATACGCTTTTGTTGAATTGTTAATTTAGTTTCAATAAAATTCCACATTGTAATAGAATAAAAATAAATAATTTTAAATTTCTAAGCTTTTCAAACAAAAATTTAGTATTAATAGCCTTTATTTTTTTACTGAGACAATATTGTAATATAGGGCCTTAGCAAAATATTTATGGCTGTAAAGTATTTTGAGTTATTAATTACTATTTGCCTCTAGAGGCTCTTACGTATTTTAGGAATCATATTTAATATACTTTATATTTTATACACCTACATAACACTCTAGACTAAAAATGTATAACTTATACGTTAAACTAAATTAGATTTCATAAAGAAACGTTTTGCTGAGACTAATGTCTTTCATGGTGAATAACAGAACTAAGCTGATAAGAGTTACTCTGGACAAATCAAATGTGTTTAAACTTACTTCAAATCAGTAGTATGAGGCTGATTCCCTGAAGCTGCTTCGGATAGTATATAGTCCTGTATCAATCTATAGTCTGATGACATTTCCATCTATCACTTTCTTCTATGTTTCAAGATGCTCGCTGGCGAACTAGTAGACTTCATTCACCCGGAGACCTCGGATTGCTTTTTCCTATATTTACATTATGATCATTTCTAACCAATTATATATATAACCGTAAAATCGACAGAAAAAAAGCACTTATAGCAGGTTATAGTATACGCACTCCCCCAACATTTATAAAACTTAGATCAAACCACATTTTACATACTTGGATCATTATAATAACTGGTTTATTAAATGCTAGTCTCATAAACAGAAACATTAGAAAGGTTTAACTATATAGAGTCGGATGTTACCACCAAATTTTGTTTACCCCACTAATCTATTACCATAGATCAGACATAACGCGTTAATGATGGACCCCCAACGGGACCAAACACCTCAACGAACCGCATTAGCCACTGACTGAAGGAACTAGGGCATACAGTAGCAGCCACCTAGCGCGGAACCTGGAGCGGAGTAGTATCGTGTCCTGTCAAGCTCAGGGCCCCCAACCCCCCTCCTCACTCGCGACGGTGGACTCACGTGTATCTAACAGTAACCCAAGAATACACGGCGACAAACCGTTGATTAGTATTGTCTGCCTGTTATTATCACCGAACTCGCTAATCATATCACTATCTCTAATAAGTAATTATGGGGCCCTGTTTAAGGTTTTCATAAAATAGCTTAAGTACATATTGTTTTTTTTAAATATTGGGAGAGTAAAAAAAAGAACCTGTTTTTTGCTATAAAACATATTTAAAATTTAAAAAAGTAGCCTATATTTTAATTTGAAATATAATAATATTTTTTGTGAACCTAAATAAAGAAATAGCAGGGAAATTTGTGGAAATAACAAATGGTGGGACATCTAGATTGAACTGCAAGATAGGGAGTTATTCATTCCTTCTTTTATTTCAGCTTAATCATTCACAAAAGAAATAAACATTGGTTTTCCTCACCGGGGACTAGAGTAGTGAGATTGATCGGCAATATGCTCATTTATTTTTGTTTTTTCAAAAACCATTAATGGTCGCGATTGGCCATAGCTTACGGTGTTACCATCATGATTGCAATCTTAATGTGCTTTTATAACAATCCATAAAAAAGGTAGATAGTTATAAATTGATTTTTTAGTGTATCAAAATACTTTCCTAAATATATTAAGATTATTAAAGTCATTATACATAATTTACCAGTATTAGCAGTAAGAAAAACATTGAAAAAAATGCTATTACGAAAGGTTTATAAAAACCTATGTCTTTTCTGAAGAGAGCCCAATGTCTGGGTATGGATAGTTTTTGGAAGTCCCCAGTAAGGGATTCAGTTTACAGACTGGTAGCTATGTTGTGATTGATTGGTAGCCTCCTTTGCTTGGAAAATGTTAAATCTAATGCAATTTTTCGACTTTATTTTATAGTACTATATAATTCTGAGATATGTTTTCATATTAAAGGATATATAATGTATTTCTTACGCATTTCCGAACAGGCTCTTTGTAGCTCTTTTTTTTCGGTACTGTTTTGTCAGGTTTTTGTTGAAATTTATTTGCAGATGAAAATTAATATTGTATTATCTTAACATGATATATTGCAGAGAAAGCAAGTAGGCAAATAACAACGCCTTTCTTAAAAACAAATAAAATAGCATGTCGTGTATAGTTTGTAAATATTTAATCTAACTCTGCAATAATTAGGACCCATTCTTGCGGTATGAATGAAAAAAGAAGTAATTTCTTATGTGTATATACCACTAATAATAATGTGTATCGATCAAATATGCTTAATAAATTAATTAATCCCTTATATGGTACTCGGCAGTTACACAGATTCATTCTTTTATTAACCAGGGACACAATCGAGCACATCTAATTTTTTTAAGTGACGAGTCCCAAAAAATAAAAATCACCCAGCTGTCCAATAAATTTCTATTATACAGAATTATTCTTGGCGCTTTTATATCAGGGGATTATAAATACAAAAACTACTATGTACAGTTTAAACAAGTCCCCAACAGAATATATTTTAATAATGAGAGTTGGATAAGTGAAATTTTCTACTAAGCCAGTGGAAGCGTAGCCCGCAGGAGATTGTTCGAAAATAGGGAAATCAGACCTAGTTGTTAATCCAGGAGACTTATAAGAATATCCATGTTAAAAAATTTTCAGTTCAATTGGTCCAGTACTTTTCACGTGATTTGAACAAACCGCACAACGACAAAATACAAAAATATACGCTATTAGATTTTATATAATAAACATAGTAATAATGTAATATTTTGTTATAAAATCATCCTGAAGTGATTAGAAATAATTGTTTGGGATACACCTTACATAGTGGTGAACATGAAATAAAGTCAATAATTGACTCTCGCGTTAAATAAATAATTGGTACAATAACAAACAGTTAATATGAATTAAGTCCTGATATTTCACACAATATATTACCCAACCATCACGTAAACACATATCTATGACAGCCAGTACTAAACGTATCCTTATTTGAAAGAACAGCAGTCGTCAAGTGTGTCACACACTTCCAAGACCCCCTCGCAGATCGTGAAGTTTTCCTTTGTGAAAAAGAACTTCCGAGTGAGTTGCCGAATTTAGCAGATTCTCATGATAAGTAAACACATCCGTACTAATTTTTTAAAATTTATTTTCCTGTGTTGTTGTAGGCCCTTACTCACAAGATAGAAAATAAAGATTATAGTTAGTTTTTAAATATAATATTAAAGGTATTAGGTGTTTTATATCGTAACCAGTGGTTATGAAAATCAATTTTAAATTTTAGTAGAAGCTGTTCACTCTTCTCACTATTATGTAGTATCGATTTCCTATTAATTCAATATTGAAAGATAATTACCGTTCTTTAATTAAAGTCCATTTAAAATGCAACTAAAATTTGTTTATATTCCTTATGAGAATTATAAGCAAAAATTGAAGATCAATCCACGCATTAATGGAGGTCACACACGAAAGCAATTTGCCACAACTTTTTAATATTTTTAAATTTTTAATGCAATAGGAAAATCCCGTTTAAAAGAAAATCATATTATTGATTTTAAAACTATACTTTGTCTCAGAATATTGTTTCCTTATTTTTTTACAGTAGATTCTGTAGTAGTTTATAAGAATGGAAATTAATAAAACAAGTAATAACTTTTATATTCCAAACAAATTAAATAATAAAAGCAATGGGAGACATAATCTCTTCAAATGGAGAATTCGTAAATACCTTAAGTAGGGACAGTAATTATAAAAAATCCATTGACAGAGTAGAACTAGATAAACGAAATAAATATCTGATGCCGTCTTTAGTTAGCTGACACCAATTAACAATTAATTTGAATCGAATGTTACAGTATCAAGTCAATATCCAAATTTTTGATCAATGAGGCTAAACTTAAACACCTAGGCTGACGTCCCTATTTTTTATTTTGTTCTAGTCAAATTGAAAATTGAAGTGGTTGTTGCAAGTAAATTAATAAAATCTGAAAAAATAAAAAATCAATCAGGTTTTTGATAAATATTTCATGCATTAATAATCAAAAAATATTGCTCAAATAATAATCAGCTCTGACTGATTCTTCTCTCAGCTAAATTAATTTAAGTTTCTCTACTGGTCAAAATTTCTAGAACAACTAAAGTCCAGTATAGTTGTGCCCAATTAAACAAGAAAATCGTTTCTATTACAATTGGACGAAATCCTTACGTCCCAAATTAGTTTACTTTCTTTCGGTTTTGTTCTAAAATTATTTGAGAAATTAAATGAAATCAAGAATTAATTTTTTTTTTTTTTTTATTTTTTTTTTTAATTATTTAAAGTAATTTACAGTTTTGTTGTATAAAAACCAGTAAGCGGTTTTCTGGATTTCAAATTTTTCCAATGAATTAAAGCTGTAACGGATTAACATAGGGAGACTTATGTAACTGTAAAATTATATTAAATATTAAAAAGGAAGGCAATTTTAGATAACTTGGAATACTTTTTGATTCGAAATAACAATGGGAAAAACATGTAACAGTCTTGCAAAATCAAACCTTAAATCCACTATAGAGAAAATTATTATTTTTTGCGAAACTTCTTTCTGTGATAATTACGCAGCAAAAGAATACTGAGAGAGGCTCCTTTCCTATTTATCATTTTCAATTAAAAAATTCTACCACTGCAACATTTGTTTATTTTTAAAACTCTTAGGCTGTTTTACACTAGTAAGTGGTTGATTTAGGAACCACCGTGGCCTAGAAATATCCTACCCAGAGAGTCAAAGAACTCGGCGAGATGTTCAGAACACCTAAAGTCAAACAAGTCAGTACTAAAAGCATTCTTTTCTTTTACAATGCGGCCTAAATATTTTTAATATAAATTGCACATTATAAACATTAAAGTAATCTTGTGAATGTTAGAGAAATTTTGTAAATATAAGGACGTTGTTTTTATTACGAAGGAAAAACTGGTAAAAAACTTCTCATTTTAACAATAATAATTTAATAATTTCTCCCTTATAGTATTAATTTGAGTTTATGATATAAAACTATTGTGTACAAATAAATTAGTATTTTAATTAACATCAATGCAATATATGTAAAATAGCAAAAGAAACCCCCCCCCTCATCGTATTTATGCCTTGTATAGCTATTTAAGCATAATTTTTCTAGTTTAGTAGTTGAGAAGGAAGGTTATTGAGATATGGTTTTTTCTTTAGTTTTGTAAGAGAAAAGATTGGTAACAAGGAGAGTTTTTTCTGTATGGTGGACTACATCCAGCTTATCCCATTATTAATCTTTGATAGTTCGCTAGGCGGCCGAATTTGTTAGGACACTGTAGGTCACACGTCCCATAGTTTTTGACGAGAGTGGCTGACGTCACTTTTCTACCAGAGTAGGAACAGTCTTGGAACACAGGGTGTTTTGGTTCCGTTGCGATTAAATTTTTTTACCTTCGCTCAACCTTCAACCTTGTGGAAGAATATCAGTGATAACTATCCACTTCAAACACGGCACAGCGTATTTGCTTAGAGGCAGTAACATTAATAAACCCACAGTTTTACTCAAAACCAAAAACTCAAGCTAGTGGATTTGCGTTATGTAAGTGGATTGCTAATTGGGATTATATTTGAAAATTTTCACATATCACTTCATTTGTGGTAATTTCGGGCAAATATCCTAATGAAATGATACAACATCTACAAAAAAGTATTGTACTAATAATTTGTATTATTAATTATTATTCCTTTATTGTTGGTCCATCGTTTAAGTATAATAAATGTATATGCGAGCAGTGACACGTCCACTCATCAGTACACGTTAGTTGAAATATGAATATTAGTTGATTGATTTATTATTACGGTAGTTATTAATTATAAACCAACACTTTAGATCATATTTAAGATATCCACATTTATAATTGGCTATGAAAATACTTTTATGAATAGTACATTAGGACAAAAATATTGTATTATATTACCTTTAGAATAGTGGCTTCCCTGTCCTATAAACAAAAGTTGTTCAATGGAAAGACTGTCTAACAGGGACAATAGCGTACACAACCAAAAACAAGTGGCGAGTATATACGACAGTACTAACATGTATAATCAGGTGTTGGTAAGATATATAAAAAAATTAAACTTTTAAAAGAGAGTTTTAACATCAATTAGGGAAAATTTTGTTGATTATTTTTACTAAGAAACGAAGTTTAATGTTTTTATTAAAAAAACATGCTTTGCAATAATGGTAACAATTTTTACGACAGAATTATGAAAACTAATTATGATCTCAATATTAAAAAATGCTTATTTTTGAAATGCCAATACAATGATTAATTACAATTTATAAATAAATTCCTGAATTGAATAGATAACATCTTAGAATATTAACCTAAAATTTTATGTTTAATTCTTTCGAACTTAACAAATTATTAATATTAATCCTGGAAGTAAAAAATTACTTTACACGACGGGGGAGCAGAGTACTGTGTAATTGGCAAGAAATGTAATAACTATTAAGCAAATTTAATAAGTGTAAGTGGACCGTTAACCCTAGAAGTCCAGGTAGGTGACTAAATTAAAACAAACGTGTATTACTCATAATACTCTAATTGTATTTTATAACCATTAAGTAAAATATTTTTAAAAGTATTGACGAATTAACAATCAAATAAATATATTTTTCAACAGAAAATTTTAATTAAAACCATAAAGTTTATACTGCACTTTCATGCCGCGCACAAACCTTAGTGTATTTTTATATAATATAGATATTTATTTTTCATGTTCTATAGGCTGCTAGGAGGATTATAATACTCATAGCCCTACAGTAAAATATTCACACATTCTAATTTTTAAGGTAGAAACTTAATTTTACAAAGTTAAGAAACCTAGATAAGATACTTCTTTATGATATGAGCTTTACAGTACTCACCAAAACACTGCAATACTCAATATTTTGCTACAGTGGTACAATTTAATAAAATGTACATATGTTTTAAACCAACATCTTATTTAGATTTTCTTATCTGAACTATATTTTCCTCTTACCTCTGTGTTCAACAGTGGTTGTTTTTTTTTTTTTTTTTTTGTTTTTTTACAGAAAAAGGTTAAAATAAAGTTAAATGGTTTACTGATCAAGCTAATTCTTTTCCTTTCAACACCTAGACAAACCGTTCCGTTTTCCGTTTTCATAGTTTTCCTAAGAACCAAAACCTTGTTTTAACTTTTAAGAAGAGCAGAATTTTTTAATGTTTGTATAATTAATCTAAGTAGATGTTGATTTGTCTAATTTAATTAGGAAATGTGTAGTTGTTATGATGAAGCCGTTAAAATTATTTTTATTACAAGTTTTTTAAAATAGACATTATTTATGTCAAATGTGTACCTGTTCAAACGTAAAATTGAATTCTAAGTACACATCCTTTGGTTTGATTGATATCTTAATTAGTTTGATTTAGGCGTAAGAACATTGTTTAGACGTTAAATACATTAAAATATAAGATCTCTAGCCATTTATGAAAGAAGTTAACAAGGAATTACGAAGTGCAAATAAAAGATTGCACTAAAGCAAAAAGCGTTTAAAAAATCATATTAGTATTAGTTTGAAAAGCAATTTAAGGTTAAATCTTCAATCTCTTTTGGCGCGAGAAATAAATAATTTGAGAGTAGTAGAGATTGGCCAGACCGGCTGAGTTCTGATAGTTTAGAGACATGTATCGGGAGGAGGTTTAGGTGGGGGGCCAGCGCAGATAACAGACAAGTTTGGCTCGGTATTTTTGGGTCCCAGTGTATGAACACTGTCCAGCTGGACATGTGAGGAGTTTGTGGCGCTGTGGCGACTCCGCTCCCCGGGTCATGACACTCGCGGACATCAGCTAGAGCTCACGCCGTGAACGAGGTGCTCTCGGAATCTTCAAAAATTAAAAACCAAAAAAATTTCACCGTGGGACCGGAATGGTCCTGCCTTCCTATATTTCCAAAAAGCTTGTTCCGGAAATTAGCTGGTTTCCAACCTTCAACTTAACATTTTTTATATTCTTCCATTTTCTACTTCTTCAACAATTTCCTGACGTTTGGAAACGAACCAAAGTTACTCCTATTTTGAAAAAAAAGGACAAAAATCCAGACATAAGAGAACTACAGACCGCATAATCTATTTTTATCAATACCTGCTAAGAAGAATTTGGAAGTCCCATTATTGTACAACAGATTGTTTTCGACGTCATGTAAAATGCTTCATTAGTCCTCATTCAGCACGGCTCTCTATCTCCTGATCGATCCTATCACATAAAACTTAGTTCAAATTTTTTCTGAATATACTGCAATTTCAACTTTTAGCATTCTGGAGAGTCAAATCGATGTCACTCATATACACAGATTTCGAAAAGGCATTTGACAAAGTGGGACCATTTGACATTACTCGACTTTCAAAACTTAATTATTTTGGCTTATCTTCTTCATTGATAAAGTTGGTTTTCATCTTATCTGTTCCAAAAGAGTTCTCAATATGTTACTTCTTATGAAGGTATATTGTCCTTCTGAATTTCACATCCTGGGATTCTGGAGTTCCACAGAAGCTTCCCAAACTTAGGTCCACATTCTTGTTTATTATATTTAATCAACAACATCACTTCTTTAATCTAAGAACATGTGTTGAATTTTTATCTTTATGCAGGACCGATTTGAAAATATTTAAAAAGTATAAACATATATTTCTGATTGTCCAGATTCCTGCAAAATGATTCTTAGACAATAATGTTTGAATGGAGTAGGAGGGACTAAATTTAAAATTCAAAACATAAAAAAATGTTTCTATAATGCGTTTTTTCAAAAAGATCTCCAGGAATAACAATGTTTATTTTTAATTACTCGATAGGAGGCGTTTGGACCCTGGGCCATCCAACAGTTTCATTAAAGACCGGGGCATCACGTTTAAACGGGAAAATTCTCATTTTCAGGGCCATGTTATTTCTATCTTGTAAATCTTCATTCTCAGAACTACTGCTTACTCCTGGCATCCGCAAGATTTATATCAATTTCCTAAAAAATACAAATGCAATCAAACTCTCATTACTGTGCCTCCTTAAGTAGGTCCTTAGGTTTAGAGTTCGGCGCTCAGGTCATCTGGAATCCACAAGTTTTGTTTAAAACCTCTCCGATTTAATAGAAAGCGTCCCAGAAGAAATTTGTTAAGGTTTTTATATTTCAAGGAATTATGTGCAAATTACACAACAGTAGTTATCCATATCTCGAACTGCTTGTCAATATTTTATATCTAGACTCCCTGGGGTAAAAGGCGGGCGGCGTGGCTATGTATGTGTCTGTCTGCCTGTATAGGCTGGTGGGTTTAGGCGCAATCGACGACTCAGCTATGTTATCAAAAATTACAGTTCTACGTTCCTATAGACTCAATTTACGGAAACCGTTTTGTTGTTCTCTCTCCTCGCTAACTCTCATACCAGACCGGGCTGCCAACTCGCCGAATTCGAAATCAATTGTAATGATCTGAGTCTTAAATTTAAGCATATTTGAGGGCTAGGTTGGCCGCTAAGATGTTGTTATAATATTATTTGTGGTAATTCCTCTAATGAATATTGGATCAAAAATGTTTCAAACTGCATGAATTTATTAGTATTTATTGGGTGAATATCCGTATTTTTAGAATTTTTTTTTGCAATGTATAAAATTGATTATCAAGTTCTTAAATAGAGATATTTCCATTTTGATAGTTTGTATTTTGTCCATCTTCTTCAATACAAATTTTCCGGTCATTTTTGTTATTTAGCTTATTTAAGGTTATTATTAACCTTTATAGTTGTGTTTGTTCGTTGTTTACTAATTTAATCTCTATTATATTGTTCTTGTTATTATTAGACTATTAATTATTATTTTAACTTATACTACATCGTTATGCAACTATTTATAATACTTATAGGGTGCAATAAAGTTATTTCTTTTCTGTATATTAATTAATTTATATAATTTAATGCTGAAATTGTAAATTTGGGGAAACCTGTAATGAGTGTAAGCATTATTCCATTAAATATAAGCTGAACATTTGTGAATTTTTGAATTTTGAACACCAAATATAAAATAAAATTGAAAAAGAATAGTTGGTAATATAATTATACATGTGATTGTGCTCTATTCACAAAATAATTGTTTAAAACATAATCGTTTTAACAAAAACTGTTAAACGTAATAAGAGTTAACAGACGCTCTGTAATTATATAATAAATTATATGTTCTAATCATCTGATTTTTCCGTGCCAAATTTTAACCAAACCACTAATTACTTAAATGCAGTTGTGTTCATGAATAGCGGGCCACCTCCCTCGGAAAACGAAATCCGCAAAACAGAATACCATTATGACCCTGCGTTTTCAGCAAATTCATTAAGTTATAACAACCATGATGTATTACCCACTGCCACTTAACGCCAAAATAACCCGAATTCCTTACCTTAAGTGCAAAAACGCATATTTTTGTGTAAATTCTTATTCTGTACATTGTTCTTCTTCTGTACGTCGAAGTCAAGAAATGCACACGAGTAACGAACAAGGACAGTAGTCCCTGCTGAATAATATTTTATCAAGATATAGCGTATTGACACAAAGTATTAAGGTAAAATGACACTAGAGTGCTCGCTTGCCATAGGGAAAATTGCACATACGGCCAGAGCGGGCGACACGACTAACAGAGGGTCTGGTGGCAGGCTCGCGGACCGTCTCTCTCTCGAGCCCAGCCTGTGAGTTTGCCCACTGAACCTCGTGCGGCACTCGGCTTTCTCTCAAACCCCTAGCCCCTGTTTAGTTACGTTACTTACCTTCAGCAGCAGCGTTTTGCTTCCTGGCCTGTTTTGTTTCTGCCATTTATATGCACCTATTTAACTTCTGTTGCTATTACAAACAACTTAAATTGCGCTAGAATTAAGTTAAGTAGTAAACTAATTAATTAATTAAAAAACGGGAAAATTACATACAGGATCAGTAATGGAAGAAAAACATAAAATTTCAACAAAGAGTTTACTGTGTTTTGATGTTCAATATACTGTGTATTAGAACAATTATTTCACACAAAATAATATAAAATGTCCTTCATAAAAATTGTACAAAATTTACAATACTATTTGTGAGGTTGTCCTATAAAATTGTACAATGTTTAGAAATTATTATGAGTTAGCAGGATTTATCCATGTATAGTGCCCTTTTCACAAGCATTTACGATTATTTAATAAATAATTAATATTGATACATTAAGTAGTAACATTTAAGCATTTAACAGTTTAAAATGTGGTATTTTAAGTAATGTAAGACTAGAAAATTCTATTTAGAAGAGAAATTAACGGTAATTTATTCAGCACAAATATAACTTAATTTATTCAAATCCGAACATAGTTAGAATAAAAATTACACAAAGGATGAATCCATCCTATAGCAAGATGTAAATACAGCTACAGCTATTCAAATACAAAATTTCCAATAATAACAGACAGATTGCATACAATGAACATGAAAACAAAAAGAAATATAATACAATTTGATCTGTTAATGTTAACAATTAAGATTCAGTGTCTACTATTAAACCGATGAATGACTCCGTTGCAGCAAATTTCTATTGATCGGTCCGATAAATAACATAATATCGATTATATATGTAAACTATAACTACAGCCAAATAAATTATATGTTTAAAAACTAAATTGTGGATCTGTGTATAAAACGTTCGTCAACACAAGATTCAGGTAATAACAAAAATGCACTAAAACAGTTCAGGAAGTTCGCGTTACGGTCAAAATAAAATATTATAATATTACTATAAAATATGTTAGGAAACCGCTCCACACTTAGGCCAGGGTTATCCTCCTTCTTTTCTCTATGAAACTTGTAAACGGTTTTAGACCGCGATTGACCTTAACAATTAATGTTAGAAAGTTGGTATAATCAAACCAATTGGAATAATCTATTTACATTCATCTTTTTTACAAGATTTTTCATATGAAATATAAAAATATAAAAACATTTGGAGACGTTTCTCGAGGTTAAAAATGAAGGTACTCCGTTTTTAAGTATTTTCCATTCAAAAAACCATAGCTCTTATTCGACTTATGACCTCCTGAAAAATCCCATTTTTCAAAAAATTCATTAAAACCTAAGTGAATTCAGCCGGTTTAAGACCTTTAATGATATTCTCGAAAACTGAAGATAAAAATGTGTTGATCAAATTTAAATATCAACCAACCATTTGAGATCTTAAATAGTTCAAATTATATCATAGTAAATAATTAAAAATATTTATCCGTTAATACTTAAAATTCTCCAAATTTTAGAAATTACCCCGACAGGTTTTTTAACGAACGTGGACCTACAGTCCGTTAACATTCAGGCGCCTCCGGGAAAGCCAGACCCGGGCTTGATATCTTAGAAGAATCTATAGACTGGGAACTCTGATAAGAAACCCTGTTTTAATGTTTGTATTCCACTGACCACGACTACTACTTGCAAAAAGTGGTCAGTCCCAATTTCCAATTTATTTATAATTATGTATTGATGTACATTTTTATGTCGGAATAAGTTCAATTATTAATTCAATCTTCATTATTTCATATACTACATTACTTCTTATCTACAAAATATAACTGTGTCAAATAAAAACAATAGTTTAAAGTTTCTATACAAATTTTACCGTAATTATTTAGATTATGTGGGAGGTTATAGCGAGGAACAAATCCTTTTTCGTATAAACCAAAAAATTATGTTGAGTAGGCTACTTAAAAAGAAAAATAAGTTTATTATAAAATAAAAACTTGTTAAATGTAGCCTAAACACTTGAATTTATTATAAGTGAGTGATTCTTAAATTTCTGGTAAATCTAGACAATAACTGCCGGTATTTTTGGAAAACGCAAGTGAGTTAAGGAGCTGAACGTATCTTGTAAGTGATGTATATGAAGAGAAGATCAGAGTTGAGTTCCCTAGCTGCTTGATATTATTTAATCATAACATTACCTACAGAATATTTGAAAATTGGCGGCACAGCTGTCACGGGTGGCGACCCTCTGGCGTGCAATCATTAACTTTGATAATTTGTCTTTTAAGAGAACTCATGCGGGTACCCGTAAAGAATCTTTTGGTCGAAATTTAATATAAATTCTTACGCCCATGATCTCGTTGTGAATTCCAAAACATTTAACTGCTGATAATATACCTGAACAGTAGCCAAAAAGATAACCTTGTAAATAACGAATAATTTTCACATATAATTTTACTTCACAGCCTAAACAAGTAATACAATTTAATATGGCTTAAAATGCTTCAAAGTTTGGTGAGAACCTGATATTTACTTGTATACACTACCTGAAAAATAGGATCCATCTTCACAAAATATGGATTTGCTGAAGTGAGCAGTGTTCAAGAATTTCTAGTAGCGTGCTTTTCAAAAAAATTATAGGTGGGGGGGTGTATAAAATTGTATACTGTATGTACTTGTATAAATTGTATGTTATATTTTGTACCTGAAAAAATGGTCCAGTTAGACCATGGACAAGCAGCTGTAAGTATGAAGCAAATATTCAATGTGAATAAATACTTTTTTTAATCTGGCAAAATTAAGACAATTGGAATTCGTTCGTTTTTACTTTACCTGTTTTTTGTAATTATGACATTCAGGTATGTAATGCCCCAAACAATTGTCTTAGTACAAAGGAAAGGAATAAAAATTTTCCAGGAAAAGAAACCAAATAATTTGGTAATTGCTTGAGAACCCCACGATCTAACTTATCAGTAATGAAAGACATCTCTTTAGAGGCTTAAGATTTGCTATTGCCTTAGCAACATTATAATCAATCATTACATAATAGTAATGGTAAAGGTACACTTTATGTGCTGGTATGTTTGTGCATAGGTATTTTCTAAACTAACTCAACGGATTTGATACGGTTTTTCACTGTCGGTTTCGTTACAAAATAGGGGGGATTTTTAGGTATGGATACATCAATTAATGAAAGTAGAAAAAAGTTTGTATGGTGCGAAAATTGATATTTTTCAGCTCTTTAATTGTTATAACTGACAAAACCCTTACGAACTTGTAACAAAAATAATGTACTAAGAAACCTGTACCTTTCAAAAAAAGTGCTAAACAAAGAATTCTGCGGTCACCATATAGATTCTATATCCAACAACATGGCAATGTGGTGCCAATTTCTCGCTCTCTCTCCATCATCTCTCGCTCGAAGAGCGGGAAGTTGTGGCGACGGAGACTGGTTGTTAATCCGTATCCATCACTCTCTTTGAATGGAACGGCTAAATTTGTAATCGTTTGTAATGTAATGCGTAATTAGTTTTTAAAACGACGTTCATGTCCTCGTATTTTTTGTTGAACGGTAGTTTGTTATGTTAGATGATTTGTTGATAATAATACAACAGTGATTATTATTTTTTTTATAAGAAGTACAAACACGTTTAAGTTAGCCCGAATTTCACTTATTTTTCACTAATTTAAAAACCTTTTTATTTCATTCGATGTTTATTATGTTACACTTTTCAGTAAGTTTCTAACCAGATAAGTTAAAACTGAGGTTTTTATATGTGGTTATTGGTAAATTTTTTTCAGAAACAGAGTTAATTTTATTTTAATGACATAAAGTTTATTCATTTTAAATGTTTTAAAAATGTTAGGATTTTAATTTAATAAAACCTTCATCTTAAAACGCCTCGTTAAACTTTCTTTGGTACATACTGGGACTAAAATTTTAGCCTAATCAACATAACAAAGCTATATTTACATAGTGTGCGCGCCAACGCAAAATTCGTCAATCACCAAGGTAACGGAGTAAGGAGTCCGACCCGACCTGGAACAGATAGATAACGTAGTAGTTTGTTATGTGATGCAATGAAGTAGGCGACTGTAAAAGACAACAGCTGAAGTTCAAGGTTCGGTCCCCCCTAAGCGCTCGAGTGATTGAGTCACGAATTAAATGTTGAGATTAGGACTTCCTGGAACTGTTTAGCGTGGAGTGCAAGAGTTTTCAAGACAAGATAACCAAGTTCAGCTCCGTGGGGAGGATTTCTGTAATGTTTTTATAGTTTTTGAAGAGGGTTCTGGATATTCGTACCGGACCTGTACGGTCAGGCAGTCATACGTTAGAAGTGGAACTAAGAAGGGGTTTTATATTTGGTCCTTTAAATTTATAGTAAAATTATAAATTGTTACATTGTAATTTAGATCTAATACTTAATATTTGACACGAATACACAGTTTAAAAAAAGTTCCATTAACAATGACCGGCTATGCGTTTTTTCTTTCTTTCATAAACAGAAAAATATTGTTAAAATTTTAACATTTTTATTGTTAACATTTTGGAGGGGCTAGTTTGGAATTGGTGATAGTACATTAATATCAGCGAAGCACAGTCATTAGCAATACCATTTTAGCGACAGTTTACAAAGGGAGTTCTTCATGTCAAATTCCTTGCTAGCTTATGTTTACAGCGGTCGATTTTGTAATGAAGTGTCTGAAATACTTACGTAAATAGCTGAACATCTAAAACGCAGCGTTCAAAATATCTGTTTTTTTCCTTAATGAGAATGTGCTATACTCTAATATAATGTTAGAAATATTGAACACATAATGAACAAATGTTTTACACAGAAAACAGTTGATTACAATTTACATGCTCCTTCACACTTTTACTGAACAAGAATTGGATTTTTTCCGCTCTTTTAAATACCCAAGTGTAGAGGTGTCGAAGCTCGGATGGATTTTCGAAATAAAAGAGACCTATATTCATCCCAGGGACCGTAAAAAATATCCATGAAAAGATTTCAGTAACCAATTTCGCAAGAATAGTTTTACGAGTAAAACCAATAACAAAACAAACAATAGCATTTCGCATTTTTAATATTAATTCAGGAAGTAATCTAGAGAGTTGTTGTCGATAACGCAAATTCTGCGAAACATTTCATTGAAGATCGTGCACGATATCCCCCGTTGAGTTTCAAATCGCCCATCTGACGATGACGAAGAATATCTTTTAATATTAGATGATACTTTTTCTAGGTTTGCCTTCAAAAGGTGTTGCGACTGAATAACTATATCAATCTATGGCAACGGTTCGGATTTTACTCTGGAAATGACCGTTTTTTTATGTCCAAAACTTTTATAAATTATAATTATTCTTCCAATTCTATTGTATATCTGTTAAAATATAATCACATTGAATTCATCGTTTGTTTTTCATAATTTTTATGATTGTAAAAATTTTTTGGCTTGTTATAAAGTGATAATTTTTTGTGGATTATAACAGAAAAAGCGCTGTCTGTTGAAATGTTTTTCTTTCCTACAACATTTTTTATTGAAAACACTGTTTCCAATGTTTAGATGCAATATTTTTCGTAAATTTTTTATATGGTTTGTCTCTATGAAAAACCTGATACTTTTTTTGGTTCATAACTGTAAACCTAGTCACAAAGAGATATATTTATTGGTACATAAATAAAAATCTTCAGAATTTCATGAAGACAAGCAATACCGATTACTTGATGAATTGAGTGAAAAATATTTAATAACGAAATTTTCTATGAGAAGAACGAATACCTAATATCAAATAGTACACTGCTACTTTAGAAACTGCCAGATTTAGGGTTCAGGAAAGGTCGAAGGATCAGAGAGAGAGAGAGAAGAGAGATAAAACAGGTGTGGGACAGATAAATTGAATTCCCGGGTAACTTGAGGAGTGGAGGTGGAATGGGCCCAGCGGGCTGCTTATCGTCAGAAAACAGGAAAACGATGAATGCCGATCTAGCGGTCAGAGAGTCCTGCTAAAATGCATATAATAACTGTTTGCACAGGTGCAATCTTAAAGATGAATTTAAGAATTGCGGCCGTAATTCTTAAAAGATACATATCTATCTACCTTGGAGAGGAATGTTTACATGTACAACACCTCTATATTTGGAGTTTTAATTCCAAATAAACTCTTATATCAAGATCGGTGTAACAAAGACTTTCCATAAACAAATAACAGTCCTATATCCAGACAGGTGTCAACCTCTCACAAAACATGTTTAATATCGACCGTTTGTTTTAAGACAATTAGTCCATAGAATATCTATAACATAGTTTTTATATAATCCATAATTAACACACTTTTTCCAGCTAATGTAACTAGGTGACTGGTTTTTTGTCTCAACTCAAAATCTAGTTTTTTGAAGTAATTTATTTCATCCTAAAAGCTTTGGGCCTTTTTCTGTTTCATTTAAAAATTATACCTTTATCTTAGAATAAAACGATAAAAACACAATGGCAAATTTTACGAGTTTAAATACACGAGTGGGTATACTTGGTATACTAATTTCCCGTAATTAGTGTTCTGTAAAATGTTTTTTCGTGGCGTTTTCACCTCAAGAATCGTCTGGGCTCAATAAGCTAATACATTTTAAGCAATTTATTACAAAAGTTTATAACAAACTCAGTAACTCCACCTTTTGGTTTTTATACAGCTTTAAAACCAAGACACACGTGTATTTAAAGGTCTTAGCTACAGTTAAGTGTTTTAGTGAGTTGTTTTTTGGTATTTATGGTTATAAAGTTTTTAAATAACAGTAATAAATTTAGGTGACCAAATAATTTAGTACAGTAATTTTGATCCCTTTCTGACGTACTCAGAAACAAATTGAGTACATTTCCACGTCTACCATTCTGAGGATCCACTCATCAGAATAGGACCAATTCCTCAGAATTGGGTCCGTTTTGCGTATCTATAAATACATACATTTTACCTTATCTGTCAACGCTTTTGTATTACGGCCGTAATGTAAGAATATATCTAGAAAAGGAATATAAACAGGGTGTTTCCTAAAGAGGTGTTCCAATATATTTTGTATTTTTGTTCTAGTCCGTGGAAAAATGTGTAAAGAGGCTTCATAATGGAGGTATGTCCTAAAACCGTTTAGTTTTTCCGCCTATCAGTCTGTATGGTGATTTTTAATAAAAAACGCCGATAAAATTTTGATCTTTTATACCAGTAAAAGATAAAGGTATAATGAAATTTGCAGTTGTGTTTGGCCTTTTTAAATGGCCCATTATTAGAAACAACATATGTAACAAATTTATCTTTACCACCTATTCAAAAATTGGCAGCCAATCATAAATTTTTTATGTTAAATTCCGCAAAAATCGATACCCTTGTATGAAAATTTTACAAGAATATTAAAATGTTGTAAGCTTTATTCTAAATCTTCCAACATTGTTTGTTTTCATTTAAAATCGGAAAAATCAACTGATTACTGCTATTAAACCAAATACCCATGTTATTACACACTACAACAACAGGAAGTAAAAGTTTTCTTAAACTGTTTTTGTTACACTGAAACACCTGATATTAAAGGCAATGACCTAATTAATATGAACAGCTGTTTATTTAAGTTATTAAAAGTTTGGTTTAATTCTGAGTTGTGTAAAAATTGGTAATATCATTATTTGCCATTTACCTGTTGCTAAATGAAAAGAAACTATAAGCCTATAATACTACATACAATTATAATATGACACTATATATATTATAGTATATATATAAAAAAAGATATATATAATATAAAATGTTATATATTAGTTATATTTATATTATCAAACTAAAAAATAAATATTATATTTATTTAACGTGCCGTCCGCTACGACTCTGGCCGACCTCTGCATTAGAAATTTCCATAATTGGAAAACGTAATAATTAACTGTTTAAAGAATATTTGTTTTCAAGAGACCAAGGAAATTCAAATATATAAGGGAAATCTTTTTGTCTTGAAAATTGTTTTGTGTAGTAAAATTTTTAGATTTGGGTGCCGTTTCTAATTGTTTAACACAAAATCAATCACATGACCCCTCTGTAAGCCGTATTTATTGCCTTGTTCGATTTGAAGATGGTTTTGAAAATATTTGTTATATAAAATAACTTAAATTATTGAGTTAATGGGCAAAAGTTTATAAACCTATGGTCGAGCTGAAGAAGACCGAAGTGGAATGAAACGGAGATAAACGGTCTGATTGATTGCTAGAAGATTATATTTGGGTCGACCGTCACGTTCGCGTCTGTTTCATAGTGGATAGAACTGATGAATGGATTGGTTCCTCAATACAGCAGCTTGCTTGAACACAAAATTAATACTTGAGAAATTTAATGAATTTAAATAATAGTTGGTAAAAGTTCTTTGCTGCTTTATTCCTGCATTGAGGTAATATATACACTACAGTTACCGAAAATCAAAATAATCTTCAAACTTTTTTCGCTATTAAAGATTAAACTAGAAATTTAATTACCACATGAAAATATGCTTTCTAGTGATTCTATCCCCATTTTCTATTAATTGAAACCCAATAGCAAGAAACGAATTGATATACAAGTATAGTTTTTACTTGTAAATATTTAAAAATGTTTATACAATTCTTGCAGATTAGAATATTTGTTCGTTTATTATGATTAGATTTTTAACTTGTAAAAATTAACAACTAAACTGTTTCTATCTGTAATTTTTAGATTAAACATCTATTATCTTTACTTCACTAAATTTTAATATTTTATTTGCTATGTGAGAGGGTTTGCTCCACTTTGAAACCGAGAGGGTGGTCATGTGATGACAAAAAGGCATTGGAATATCTTTTGTTATTTTGTATTATCCTTTACATAAGGCGAATTTTTCTTTTAATAATCTTGAATTAATGAGAATTCCCAGGTTCCCAGAATTTGAACAATGATAAATTATCTACATATTATTCTTGTGCTAATAAAGTCTTATGGGAAGTATTAATATCTATTTGCCATAAAAGTTAGGCAGTATACGGGAAATTCGCGCTCGAGCAAATTATTCGCATGTTAATGGTTTTTTTAACAATCATTAGA
>NW_025780019.1:0-55204 GCF_021130785.1 Homalodisca vitripennis
AAATACAAATATTTAGAATTTGGAAATATATTATAAACCTGCAGTTTAAAAATACTTTGACAGACCAAACACAGGCAAGATCGAACAGTTAATACAATATTATCTAATACCAGTAAATAGTATGAAATCGATTCATGATACCTACTGATTTCTAACTGGGAGTTTTATTTCTTTTTTGTAAACTTAGTTTAAGTTGGGCCCCCCCCCCCTTCCTAACGAAGAAAATTAACATGCAATACTGGTACTTATGTTTGAAACTTAAAAAAATTTCTTTCCATATTAAAATTCATAAAAAAATAACCTTTTGAATATCTTTAACAAATTAAAATTTGATTTTAAATATCAAATAGTTCGGGAAAATAAATGAGTTTTTTAAAAACTCACAAAAGTCTAGAATTTTGACAACTTTTTTATTTTGGACAACAGTTTATGCACAAATGTTTCATGTGTAATGTTTGTTAGTTATTTCTATAAAATATATTAAAAAAAGGTATATCACTGTCAACTTTTTCTCTCCTTGGCATAATAAAGCCATTTTAAACGTTAATTCCCCATTCTTAAATTATGTAACATAAATACAAAACCAAAATTGGGCAGATCCATAATACACATCACCACAGTGGAGTCATACATAGTTAGTTCGATCACTAGTGTATCCTCTTATGGTTTTTTTATCATATGGACCCAGTTTTCCAGATAACTCTTATTTGCTGTCATTCTTTGTTGACGTCAGTTACTCATTTTTTAGTATACAGATGTTAAAAACCATAACTCAGTTTCAGCCTATTAATAATTAGAACTAATCTGTGATAATATAACTATAATAAATAAACTAAGTAAGTCCACATTTACATACAAACCTACAATTAATCCTGCTAAAAATGGAACAAAATATCATTTCTAAACATTTAATTAAGTTAAAGTGTTAATTAGCATCTATCATTCATTGTACATTACATTTTTATAAAACCCAGTTTTTACTTGAAATCACGTCATGTAAATTTATTTCCCATTAGTATTTAGAAAGCTGTTAAACATGATAGGATTCACTAGCAATTAATTTTAAAAATGTAAATGCTCGTTAAAAATGTAATAAAAATTATTATTAATGAAATGCTTGAAGGAATCCGAATTATCAGGTATACAAAATATACTTAGTTTATATATGAAAACATTTAAAAGGTAAAAGTATCTATAACGTATATACCAATTAAGTATTTCACAATCAACCCAATAAGACACATGTAATGTTAAACTACAAGAATTGAGTTGAACTGCAGACTGACGTAAATAATATGAATCTCTCAGTTTGTGTAAAACCACTATAAAGAGGAAGTAATGAGTAATTCAGTCAAGTACTAGTCCCACGAGAGAAATTGTTTTTCCAAGCCAAACGACTGTGTTTTCCATCTCAAAAGGTTCGTTTATCCCTCCGTTACAACTCGGACATGTTCATAAACGCGAAGATCAAAGTGCAGTGGTTTCACTCAACCGGAGTAACTTTGTTACTGTTCTTTACGTTTTTATTTCAGGTTTTTTTTATTGATATGTTTGATATTAATTGTAATACGTTTACAAATTCAGTGTGTTTATTTATACCACTCCAACTAGGCTCGGTCCATTTTTTCCTGTAGTGGCGGCATGTTTTCGATCGAGCCTCGCACTCGTGCAAGAGGTTATTTAAAAAAAATTTATTAGAAAAATATAAATTAAAAGTAATATAAATAGAAGTATATATTTTTGGTGTTCAGAATTAAAAACATATAATTAATATTAAGTATTTAAATTTTGGCCTTAAAAGAAAGTTTTTACTAAAAATTTTTTTCCAATGAAATTTCAAAAAATTTACATTTTCTTTTTTTTATTTGGGGGGGACCATACCTACGCAAACCAAGATTATTAGTAAGAAAAACTATAAAAGTGAGATTACCAATTTTGTGTCAAATTTATTCTTAGTTTCAGAAACACATATAGCATTATAAAAAAATTTATGAAAACTAATAATGAAACACAATATAACAAAAAGCAGCCGATGCGCATAACAAAATTCTTTTATTTTTTGTCGAAAATAGGGTGTATATGGTAAGAGAGTTGTTGGTAATAAAAGTTTTACTAATACAGTTTTTTACTTTCAATACATGTCATATTGCATAGTTTTATTACTCAGAATATGAAGGGTTAAACTATACAGCAGTAGTAAAATAAATTCCATAACTCTTTTTTTGAAAGAGTCGAGAAAAAGATTTCATTTTTGTCATTACTCAAAACTTTTGCGAAAAATTGTTCAAAACAGCAAAGTATTAAAATGTGTGTTTTTCAAATGCTTGTATTCATTATATCCAAATTTATAAATCATGGTTTACATACTGATGGGGAATTTTTATGTAGCTTTTAGAAAAACCAATAAACTGGTGTCTAAATATTATTACATATATTTTGATTCTTACCTACAACTAACATGTATTACTAACTAAAAAATAACAGTTTTAGTTAGCCTACGCGACTAACAGTGACCCTGGAATGGTTCCAAACAGTTATCATACATAACCAAAGAAATTACGGTAAATATAACGAGGGTTGGTTGTGTATATTTGGTTGGTGGCGATAAAATTGTTATTTCAGAACTAAAGATTGTGCCTAAACCTAAATAACGTTTTAGTGGAAGTGAAAAAACAAGAACAAACTACGGTGAAATGAGAAATTTTAGCCAAGTCATTTTTGCCATAGGCCCTACACAGATTCCGATAATTCATCAAACATATTTCAGTAAAAAAGAAATGTATTTATTCTAAAATATATTTATTTGTCACTACTGTAAAAACAAATAGTCTAACAACTCACCACCACACCTAACACCAACACTAAAACAACAAATAAAAGCTTACTAATAAACACAGACCTCGTTCACATAAACAAATCAGACGAGCATCCGACCAACATCGGCCGGTCACAATGAATTGCAATCATCTTCTTTTTACGTTCCAAAACTAAACGAACTTGGTACGGTTGCCAACTACAGATACAAAGAGGAATAAAAACTATAGTTATTCCCTTTAGGCTTTTTTCCCCCAGAATCACAATGTGTATGCATGAATCGAATCGATACGATTGTGCCTGGAATATTACTGTAATGAAATTGATTATGCAAAGGGAATGTTCTGTTTATCAAAATTTTTGTACTGAACTAACAATCCACAAAGGGTTATCGATTTTATCAAATTTTGATGAACAACAGTTTGGAGGGTTAAACGTAAATCCATTCCAGGAGTGTTTTTCATGAGGCAATAACGTTTTAGAGATGTTCTTTTTACATAATAAATTCTTAAAATTTGAAATATTCATTACGTTTAGGTGGAGGGAAATGAATCTATTTGATACACAGTGTACCTGATTCGGCCAAAGAAATATATAAACATATCTACACATGCCTAATATAATTGGTAATTTGAACACAAAATTCGGTAATAGCTTAAAATAAATAAAATTTAAAGAGCTCTTTATAGCTTTTTAAGATGTTTCAAAAGTATGCTAATTCAGTGGCCTTATTATGGTATAGGAATAAATAAACAATTACAATTTTAAATTACGAAAATATATAAGATTATAGTATTTAATTATATTAGATTAATATTTTTTATTTAACTATTTTAAAGTGTGCTGATGGTCAAAAAAAACAGAAAAAATGACATAAAAGCACTTTGCATATATATTTCATCTTCAATATAGTTATATAACAAATGCATATGATTATATTGAATGTTTTAAATGTTTTTTACTGTCCACTCCTCATTAAATTGTTTTTTTATCAATTGTAATTAAAGAAAACTGGTGCATTTCTTCTGACTCAGGTTTGGATAGTACCTTCTGTCGTATCCCAAATTTTAAAAGTTCAAGTCCTGTAAAGGAAATGGCACAAAAAAGTTTAAAAATGTTAAATGTCAAACCTTCCCATACTAAAATATTTGTTGGGATAAAAACAAAAGATCCACTTTTTTTAAACACTATAGGATTGTTTCAAATTTCAAAGAATATACAAATTTTATTTTCTATCATGATACTTTAGAAAAAATTTAGAGAAAACTGTTTAGTATTGTATATATTTTTAAGGCAAGAATAATAAGTATAAAATCAAGAAATCAGCGAGCACAACGTGGTTCATATATTAATGAAAAAATGGGGGACAAAGACACCCGAAAGGTCAAAGTCATGATCACGTTTCCGAATTAATTGCTCTATCAAATTTTCTCAAAGTTAATGCAAATCAAATTCAAAACTTTGTTATCTTCAAAGGCTTTACTCAATGTTTTTCTTTTTAATTGATTTCCGTTTTTGGTAATTACATTGCACTTCTCATTGGAAATTCAGGATGTAAGACGTTTCAACTGACATCAAAGGCGCGTGTGTCAATGAATTAAACAGGACGGCAATTCTTTTTCCATACAGCTTTTGTAGATTTAAATTAAGTTATGTTATGGTTCTTAATTACATTTAAAAAAACACACAATACAATACTTAAAAACTTTGTTATTTTTTGTAATGGGCTTTTCGATTGAGTAAGATAATCTTCGTTCAGAACACTATCACAAAAGGTAAATACAAAAAGTAAATTTGATTTTTAATAATATCTTAAACATGTGGTAATTTTAATATTAATTTGTCTTGTGGTGTGGCGTAGTGTGTTGTAAAGTAAAATAAATTACACGACTACGCTACTTTTGCTATCGGAAGCCTCCTCACAAAAATAAATAGTGTTTCAAGTATTGTGTTTAAGGTGTTTGTATATGTAAGATTAAGTTAATAGTAAGCGTCAATACACGCTCCATATTCAACTATTTTTTTTTTTTTAGCGGTTCTGTTATGCCCTCAGTAATATTTCAGCTCATCTTACAATCACGTATTTGTGAGTATTTAAACAATTAAAATTATGATTCAAGTAACAAATCCTAAATAACAGTTATTATTTTAATAATTTAATATAAATATACCTTTTATAGAAATAATAATAAGGTATGTATTGTAATTTTATAATATATATATATACTATATATACTATAATATCGTCGGTTGTTCATGTAAAAAGTGGCGAATCAACCAAAAAAAGCGCATTTATTCAGGAGAGCGTTTTTTAAAACATTTTGAACCTTAAATCAAAAAATTATTTAATAGCAATTCTACACATGTGTAATTATTAAATTCAAATAATAAAATATATTTTTCCCTTAGTATCTTGCAAAAGTTTTCAATCATAAATAAGCATAACATTTTTAAATTTATAAAAAAATATTTTTATATCTTATTCATGTTTGCTTATTCGCCCTTCTTTACATATCTTAATATCTGAATAATAAGCCAAGTTGGGTATATTTGCCTTTTTAATAATATAAATACAATTAATATAGTTTATTATTGAGACTAATGAATGGAATTAATATTACGATAGTAATACAAGGTGAAAATGGTTTTAAAATGAGAAACAAGTAAAAACCTTTTATATAGATTTTTAAAAAGTAGAAAATTTATTGAGCCATACAATTACATCCATTATCAATAAAAACTTATTTTTAGAGTCTTTAACATTTACAAACATAGACCTAAAAGGAAAATGTTAAGGAAGCCTCACTTATTTTTGTCTTTTTCTTGTCCCCCCTCCGGCTGGTGGAGTTTTCCCACTTCTTTAGGAAAGTTCTTCAAAAAGAAAACTTTTGTTGTTGGTGGTATTACAGGAACTACTCTTTGATTTACAGAGAATCCATTAGGTCTTTTAAATGTTTAGCTCCGATATTGGGTAAGAACGGGTTTTTGTAGGCCTTAGGAAGGTTTGTCTAATTTCAAAAGATTTTGAGCCCTACCAATCACCTTTTTCCATTATTAATCTCATGAAAAAGCTCATCATTGTATTCGTACTTAAAAAAAAGTTGAAAAGACCTTTGGATTTACTTATGATTCAAATACCTTGAAATGAAACCATTTTATTTTATCCCTCCACTGTACAAACTCCTAACCAGAATACAGTTTTTTATATCTTTGGGTATCTTGTTTTGTGCTTGCCAAATTCAGTCCCAGTCAATAAAAGCCTCATGAATTAATAATAACACAACTTTGTAAAGGTTTCCGGTGTCCTTTCTTGCAGTCCTGGCAAATAATACCAACCCCAATTTCAGAAGGAGCACATTAACCTGTATGTTTTCTTGAAGCCCTATTCTAGGCCTTCTAATGGATAGAGTGCTATTGCATCACCCTCTTGTTGTGGAATGGCCTAGGTTTTCATAAAACACATGATCCTATAAGCATTGACAACTTGTTGAGTACGCACAGCATGCAAAAGTGCAGTAGGAAAAATATCTGCGTTATAGGGTTTTTGACCACCAGCAAACTAATCACTTAAGAAAAAGAATTCTTCTATGTTTGGGTGGTCCTTTAATATAATTTGAAGATACAGGTTCCTATCTCTGTTGAGACCTCTGTTATCCTGTCAGTCTCATCCGCACAAGTTTGCATGTTCCTACTTTGGAATAGTAAGATCAAATACTGTTAAATTATCACCACGGCCAGTTTTTCCTTTTAATAAAAAATAGAAGACACTTGGCCTTTAGGACACTGCCACTCAAGAACTGCCTGAAAGATCAAAATTCAGCAAACAGTTTTATCTCCCATTTACTATCTTTACACTCAATTGAATTGTTTTCTTTTTTTTATTTCACGAACTCCTCTCTTTGTTTTTCCAAATGTTTTCATTTATGTGTTGGTCTTTGCTCATTTTCAGTTTCTTTCTCCTTCAACAGGACAATGATTTCGTAACGATTGGCAGGATGTTTGCACTGGCTGGTCTTTTTTTAGGTTTATGAAACCTAGAGATTACCAATACACGAGTAAAAAGTAAACTTTGTACTGTGATTTTTGGACACAGGCTTTATCCAGTGACTTCATAGTTTCTGGAGCTTAGAGTTTTGTCCATTTTTTCAACCGTTTATTGGCTAAGTTTATCCTCTTTACATTTTTCCTCATAAAGAGTATACAATTTTTTCAATATTTAATTGAAGGATAGATAAGTAAAAGCTTATTGCTCGATTTCCTACAGTAGTGTGGATTCCATCTGTAGGAAATTGAGAGGATGTGCTTTACGAGGACATGTTTCTTACAATCCATGCAGGAATTTTGTTGGCAGATGGATTGTTTACCCCTCCCATCTACTGACACAATCCCTAACATCATTCTTTATTTTCTAGACTGACCTCTTACAAACTTTTCAGTTGATTGAAAAAAACTGGAGAAAACAGAATTTGCGAACAAACACGTTCAACACCCGCTCGGTTAATCCCTTTTCTAAGTAGTAGTGGAGGTTTGCGTTTTTTTTATCGAGAAATAATCATTTACTTCGACGTCTTTCAGGCTCTGCTTCGAACTCACATGGCTTTGCTACAATTACTGTCGTGCTGTCCTTGATTCTTGTCATCCTTCGCCCATTTTCCAAAATGCTAAGAAGAAAATTTCATCCTTTTTCGTTTACAGAAAATTTCCGGTACTAACAATTTTTAGAGGGCAGTTGGGTGCAATGAAAAAAATTGGTTTTTCTTTCTTTTTTATGTCACGTTTCTCCCCTTCACACTTACGTACGATTTTTTTTTTTTTTTTTTTTTTTTTTTCCCCCTGCAACCCTTAAAACATTTTTCTTTCTTGACGCTTTTTTCATAGTAGTCTCGCCTTTGTTTTGATTGTTAATTTTTCTCTGTTTCTTAAGCTGAAGTCCCTATTTTCATTCCATTTTGAATCAAGTTATATTCATCCTTCTGATTCAAGATTCTTCTAAAAACCCATATGTCGTTTTGGTTATGTTGTTGTCTTAAACCGACTTTTTTGTTTTCAAAAAACTATTGAAACAATGATAGCACATGAAACCCTTTCTAATCAGAGTCTCTTCATCATTGCAGGTTTTTGTCAACGCTTGTCATTTTCATCTAAATTCTCAGGGCATGTGCCTGGTGATGATAAATAAATGGCCCAAAATCAATTTCATTTATTGTTATATGAATCATTGCTTAAACATTTCAATCAATGAAGTTTAATGTTGATGCAGAAGAGGTTAAAGTATGCCTGTGTTTCATTAGTATCTGTTCGATAGTTTATGACAACTCTTCCATATTATTAAACGAAGTTGATGGCGAGAGGGCTAGTAATGGCTGCAAAGTTGTAAAATTTCCTTTAGTGGCATTTCATTATTTAAAATATATTTTTATCCGCTTTCCAAGTATTATTTCTGGATTGTTTACTTCCAAAGCCAATTGTTCATTTTGCTCAATATGCAATGGTTTACTCCTTGAACAAAATTTATTCTGCATTATGTTCTTTAAGCCGCGCCAAAAATCTTTTTGTGATGGCGATGAGTAAAACATCTCTGGGCCTGAAATTAAAAAAAAAACCTGATTAGGCGTTGCTGCGACCATTTATTTACATTTCAATAGGCAAATATTCCTCCCTTGAGGCTAATACCGAGCATCAGTAATGTGCAATACTGTTTGTATCAATGAGAAAGATTTTCACACGGATCGTTCATAAGCAACAAGAAATAAAAACAAACCACTCTTGTATCAGTGCAAGACATATATTGATGGATCAATACACAAAGGATTTGCAAAGATATTTCTGGCAAGAAATACTTCAATAATAGCCCCTGTGATTGTATTTTTAGTTAGTTATATAAGATCCAGAGGAAAATACAATAGGTCTTAACCTAAAAACTAACAAACCTAAAGGGCTTCTTTTAATAACTTGATTCATTTCTTACTTAATGATAAGCTAACACAACTTTAAGTGTACTCACTCTAAATAAGTCTTTAAGTTGCATCACTTACAAATTCACAAGTAAAATATAATATGAAAACACAATTAAAAGTCTTTTTCAGTATTAAACCCACTGTACAGTTTCAGACTTGCAGGTGTCCGCTCTAGGAAACATTTTTTTTTATTAGCAACATCTGTTATCAGTTTCAGTTGGTGCCAAATCTTATTTGTAACACAAACACAAATTGTGTTATTTAATAGAGTAGTGTTTATTTGTCATTTGCTGTTTCCAAGGGAACGAACTATTCTACAAGATAGTGCCGTTTTTACATATCGATAGATTCTTAAATACCAGGAAGCCCGAAATCGGCAAGAAACATGAAAACACATACACTTTGTGTGAATTCGCCCTTTTTACATAACACCTGACGGATATATATATATGCATTATTTTTGTTTTATTGTAAATTATGACTGTATATTTTGTGAATGCATATAAATTAATGTAATGTGTTATTGTAACTAAATGTATTGTATATTTTTTTGAAGAACAATAAATTTATTATTATTAAATATATTAATTAGTTGGCTGGTTTTAAGTAGGAGGGTTTAAAGAAGTACTTGAAGCTTCCTTCTTCTATCTACCAGCTTATGGTTATTTTGCCTTTTAAAATATCTTGTGGATAAGAAATATTTCAGCGTCACCAGATTTTTCCTAACCCTTAAAATTATAGGTAATACAGAAATGTAATACGAATTATACACGATAATATTTTGTTAGTATTTTAATATTTAGTATTGAGTAATGTATTATTGTATGTAAAATGACTGTAAATGACTACATAGGATCTAGATTTCCTTAGCCGTTTATTGGCTGTAAATGAAAAATAAAGGCGGTTGAAGGTTCCTTCAAGCTTGTTTACTTTAAGTTTTAGTACTATCACGTCCACAAAGTAAAGTTATCCTCAATTTTCCAGCTTCGTCACGTCCTAGCGATGTCCTATTTGAACTATTTAAATTAGTCAAACAAAAATGATCAGTCTCAATATCCGCAAGTGGTTTTTGATAGCACTTAGTTGAGACGTTCGACTTTTAATATCTCAGAAAGTTCATAAACTAATATATGTCGTTTGGTGTTTTGTAGTACAACAGACAGAAGTTTTGTAAAATCAGTAATGTGCATTGCAGTGGAAGTTTGTTACAGCTCTATCTAGTCATTGGGCGGTTGTCGACTTTGTCATTTCACACCCAGTCCTGTATTGAGCAGATGGAAAATATTGCAGTGTTTTGTACTTAAATGTACATGAAATTTCATGTACTATTGTAGAATAGGGTTATACAAGCTCCACATATAAAATACGACCAGTCATTTGTAGGAAAGTGATATTTGTGTATGTAGCTTTTGATGTTAGTAAGCATATTGCAACACTCGTTGGCTGAAAAAATGGAAAACTATAAATAAACATGATTGATGTATTTGCTAAACCGAATTATTGTGTGAGAGACATATATTTTAGTAAATTACTATATTTTCTAAACGGTTTTTTAAGCCTTTGCAACACTGTGTCAATATATTATAAAAAAATTCGATTAAGGTTTGTTTATTATAATTGTGAACATGATTAATTTTAGAATTTAAAACAATGTGCAAAACAATTGTTAATGAATATTAAATGAATGTTATTTAGTAGTATTAGAAACTAAAAACCACAACAACTAAAACATAATCAAAGCCTCGTTAGTAGTCCTGCATTACGTTGTTGTTCGCTCACAGGATAAGTACTACTGTGAAAAGGATCGAAATAATATATTTAGGATATGCATAATGGCTCTCATGGGAAGTGCAACATGTGAATCAGTAAATAAATTTTTATTAACGCTATATCTATATTTTGTATTTATTGTTTTTGGGGGTTGATACAACTGTCTATAAGAATTTCGCACGAATATCATGATTAATTTAATAGTTTTTACTAGTGTTCAAGAACATTTTATCTGAAACCATTATTTTGACTGAGAATTTTTAACTGAAGCCAAACGATTATCTCTTGCCCGAAACGAATAAGCTATAGACTTAACATTTTACATAGAAGATTTGTTTTTGTAAAAGCGAGTTTCGGCGGGGGTGTTTCATGGTCTTTCACGACGCGATATAGCAATTTTCTTCTTCACGCTTGAGAATTAGGAATCAGTAACTAGTCGGTAGGATTTCTCGACGAACTATAAATACCTTTTGCATATAAAACATCTCCTAAAGCCTCAGTACGCGAATCATAGTTTTCGCAGTACTCCTATCTCGTATATAAAGTATGCTCGCTGGAGAGATGTCATAAGCCTAAGTTATTTTTAAAATATTTAGAGTAATAAATGTTTGAGCAAAACTATTGATTTATGTTTTAAAAATATGCCCTAAAAATGCACTTAATTTAATTGAAAAATAACTTAGTAAGAGTATTGAAATAAACCAAATATATTCACGAATAGTGTCCACTATAAATCAAAATCATTTAGACTTACACGTATTAAATATATGCAATGGATGAACATGACAGTAATAATTACAATAATCGTTTTAATATACGATTGCTACCACCATAAATGTATATAAGTTTAAGTACAATCTTAAGTAAGATTTTGATATCATTGTTTATGCCTTCCACTGGTAGAAATAAATTACCCTCATACTCCAGGCCCAAAAAAGTAGAAAGCTAGCTAAAAAAAGCTTAAGGTTTAAAACTCCAGCCACTGGCAGATCTCCCGCACCATTTAACGGGGGTTAATGGGCACGCGGCACAAAAGGGCGGAACTGTGACTCTGGGGCAGGTCCTCACGGCTCACACTGACTTTTTTGCATCATCAGCCTTGAATGTGAAGTTTATGTGAAACTGAAAATGAAATACCCATAGAAGTAAAGTGGGTTTGTTTTGTAATGCCAAGGGTCGTGTTTGAAGTTTTAAATAAAAAAATATTTGAAGTCAAAAACTATACTCACAAGGATTTTAAATGTACAAAAGCCACTAAGTGGCTAATTAACTGGCGATATTGCGTCACTTTATCATTGTTTGACTTAGTATAAAGTAATAGTACTGACAATATATGGTAGTGTTTAATCAATGTAGTAATGATAATAAATGACAAAAAGCCAGCAGGCAGAATTGGTTACTGGAGAAAGTAATGGCCAAATAAATAAAAATATTTTATTTTTCCCTGTTAGGGGCATAACCCCTTGATTAAAAACAATAAACATCTCTTAATCCTAAATTAAAAAGTAATATGGACCTCTTAAAACTTGAATTGCAATATTTGGCTGAGCATTAGCTAATTTTTGAATTTATTTTGTGTCTATCATCATTTTGGATTCAAAGTGACATATTTTTAAAATAGTGGCATTAAGTATTCTTTCTATATAAGTAAACATCCGAGTTCGATGATGTCACTCACATGGGAGAATTTCTGAGGGTTTTAAGTCTTAACGCGTAAACATGATGAAAACTAGAATATTACAGAAGAAATAAACTTTTAGAAAAATTGAGTAGTCATATAACATTTTAACACGGAGCATAGTAAAACATAAACCCTATAAACTAGAGCACAAGTAGATCTAGACAGCTTTTCCATGGAAAACTAACGCGAAGCCTGTTATGTTAACAATGTGGTGTACGTACTGAATATTTTAATATTTTTAACAGGTGGAGGGATGTAACGTAAACGTCTACAATACTACCAAGAACTTCAAGTCTCACTATAATAGCATGTGAACAATCACTTAGGCATGTCGTTTGTAACAGTAAATTGAAGTATAATATTAAAACCGCACGTGCTAAAAGATTTTTGATGATAGTCACGAAGGAGCATGGCAATGCCAAACTATGGGGAAAAAGGTGATTTTGGAGTAGGTTGCGTGCAAAAAACCCTTTGAACTACTCTAATGTATGATGAATAAAAGAAAGATAGGGTTATTAATTTATGTACTTATATTCAGGAATATGACAAAATAAAATAAAGAAATATTACTAACATCAATTAGTTTTCACAATTTTACTCATTGGTAAATACAGTTGACTGAAAGGCAAATTGGGGTTGGGAGTGGACTAGGTATGCATACAGATATAAAAAGGCTTCAATATACAGTTTAATACTTTAATAAAAAAGAACACAAGGTACGAAACCAACCATCGAAATGATTTTTAGTTTGGACTAAAAGAGTCCCAGTTAAAAGCAATTATAACACAGTAAATCTTGCACAGTAGAAGGTAAACTGAAACCCAGCATCCACCCGCACAAAAACTCTCGCAACCCTGTGTCATGTAAACAAGTAATTATAATAATTAAACTAACACATTCCTTAGAGAACTAATAATAAATTAAATGGTTGCCAGGAACTGAACATTTGTAGTTGGTAATATTTTTGTTAAAGTAAAAAATCAGATTTTAAAATTGGATAGCTTTGAAAAGTAAAACCCAATTTCAACCAAACCCATCCATAAAAACAAGATAATAAAATACCAAAAATCATCACATATGCAATAACAATGTAAATTCAATAAATACAATACATTTATGTATGCGCGCCGCTTACGAGCACCCCCCCGCGGACTCCCAACCGCGCGCTGGTAGCTTGACCAAGACGTTGTTAAGTATTGTTATCTGGGAAGTTTGTGTAGACTATTTATTATCACGGCAGAGAAGTCAAAAGTCTAACATAATCAAGAAATTCTAAAACAAAACTTTCCAATTTAGATGAATGGCTTATCCTGTTAAATAAGGCTCTGTGCATCTGATTCTTTGAACTGCTCTGTCTGACTCTGCTCCTGAATTAAAAGTTTTCAATGCTTGAGAATTTTGGCATTTAATTATATATTTCCTCTTTATAGAATGGGGCTTTATAAGATAAAGTATTGATTTTTAAATAAGAAGTTTAATTTAATGAGTTTTAAATAATAACAAAAAAAAACAACAATTAAAATTACTTGAAGGATGTGAAACTATTTTAATAAACATTAACAATTGAAATAAATTGTATTTGCTTTTTATTTTGGTAATTTAAACTGCTAAATAGTTTGAATTCAAATTGGTTCCTCTACAACCAATAACAAGTTTTCGGTAATGGGTCTGTGAGCACCAGCAAAGTTTTTGGCAAGTATTTAATGTTTGTAAACGACCAAGACCGTCGTGTAAATCCGCCTTCAAAAAACTTGTAAACGACCACCTTGGTTGCTGGTGTTTGCAGCCAATGTTTGATTAGCTTGAGTAGTTCTTCTGTGAATTCATATGATCAGTTACACCGCACGCAAACTTTGGCAACTATTTAATGTTTAGTAAACGACAAGATCGTCGTGTAAATCGCCTTCAAAAACTTGTTAAACGGACCACCTTGGTTGCTTGGATGTTGCAAGGCCATGTTTTGGGATAGCTTGAGTAAGTTCTTCTTATGTGAATATCAATAACAAGTTTACCCGCACGCAATACTTTGGGCAACTATTTAATGTTTGTCGTAACGACCAAGACACGTCGTTAATCGTCCCTTCAAAAACTTGTTAAACGACCTAAAAAAAACCTTGGGTTGCTGGTGTTGCAGCCATGTTTGATAGCTTGAGTAGTTCTTCCTGTGAATTCATAACAGTTACCCCGCACGCAAAAGCTTTTGGCAACTTTATTAGATGTTTGTAAACGACAAGACGTCGTGTAATCGCCTTCAAAAACATGTTTAAAACGAGCCACCTTGGTTGCTGGTTGATCCAGCCTGGTATTGATAGTTTGAGTAGCTTCTTGTGGTAAATACTCTTTTATGAATTCATAAACAGTTACCCGCGGCTGGCCAATTTTCTATTTGAATGATAAGGTACAATCAAGAAGGGCTTCTTCATCCTTCCTGAAATAGTCTTATTATGATTTAATAAATACTCCAGAGAATACGTTATGGTCACCGAGAAGATATTGTAACCTCATGACCTCGTTTCAGTAATAATTGAACTATAAGTTATAAGAGCAAGTTTTTAGGGCTCTAAGTAGAAGAGATTTTATGAATATTAATCAAATACTCAATTTGTTTACAAAATTCTATAACATTTTAATAGCTACAACAACTTTAGTGACAACAAAATTATTTTAGGTCTGTGTTAATGAGAAAATATTATGGGAGTCCCATAATAATTTTGAGTGGGAGTTGATTTATATATGGTTTAGACTATTTTCAATGATCATTGCAAGGAGGTTTAAAAAATTACAAAATAGTGAAACGAACTTATTTCTGGGTTTTGCGCGTCTAACAACACTTCTAGTTGTATGATGCTAATTATATTGCAGACGACATTGCCTTGTAGTAGATATAAAAAAATAACGTCGCTGAAAAAGAGCCAAAAATGTTTTTTTTGTGCCGTATTTAGCTTTCGGATTGGTGCCTCGATTAACAAAATATGTAACACCTAGTATTAAAATCATGCTTATCATGCTTTGGCCAAAACACACCTCTACTTTTGGCCCCATGTGTTTCTTGGGAAACAGTTTTACAAACATAATGACAGTCACTTATATGAGTCTTGTTCTGCCCAAGCTTTATTTCCTGAATAATTTGGTTTAGTTTGGTATTCGTTTCTAGCTAAATCCAATGGATGGAAAGTGGATTTTTAGGACTATTTAAAAATATATTGCATTAGTAATGAATGTTTTGCTTAATCATTTGTTCTCAAAATAAAAAAACTTGAGCCCTTCTGGAATCCTTCAGTATATCTTTATACAAGATCGTACTCCTACCACTTATCATATAAAGAGGTTTTTTGGATGTGTTTTATGCAAAATATTACAGTTCTTTGGATCGATTTCATTCTTGAGCTATGCTTCAGACAGTTATGAATTTTCATTCCTCAGGGTAAATCCCATTGGAAGACGTGCACTAATCCCCGAACTGGAATATACGAATGTACAAACTGTAAGTCTATAGCTCAATCCGTTCGGGCAGAATAAAAAGTTTTACCAGCCAGCACTGTTATAGGCTTCCATAATTTCAGCCAATTAAAGGTGTCCGATAAGATGTCTTGAATTTAAAACTAAAAAAAATCACGATATTCATGCCAAAGTCCTGTGAGGTAGTGATTTTCGATTTGAAACCCTTACTCAATGTAGTATACTCGATCAGATCGCTAATTCAGTAAAATATTATATAATAATAATAATATAACTTTATTTGCGGTAACAATAATAAAATTAGCATACAAACGTCATAAAATAATTTAAATAAAAAAAAGTATGCCTACACTTCAATTCACTCACGCACACAGTCACATTTTTCTCTCATTCACTCTCATCTTTATTCTCACCAGACAATCCTGCCACTGCCTACACCAGAACCAGGTGATTGATCGTGTTAGTTTTGAATTTCGTTCCCAGCGGCTCTCCATAAACTCGTCAACTGAGTAAAAACACCCTCCGACACCAAGAAGTTGCCTTAGTCGAGTTTTTACATTTTTTTTTGTCATTTAATTGTTTGATCTCTTCAGGGAGCTTATTGATTAGCTTGACACCAACCCTCAGACGGTAAAACGTCGTTCGAATGCTTGCAGTTCTTGTGTTGTTGAACGCGGAAAGTTGTCCCTGCCTCTTAGTCCCATAATGTGAACACGTCCCTGCCTTAAAACCAAGGTTAACACTTAGAACGGGCAGTACAGGACAACCTCCCAGGATATAGAGACAGGGCAAAGTCAGCAAATCCAAGCTCCGTGAAGGTGTTTTTTGCATAATTCTCTAAAGTTAAATTTTGAAATGATTCGGACAGCTTTCTTTTGACTTCTAAATACAACGTTCGAATTTGTATTTAGAACAGCTGCCCCACAGTCTCAAACCGTATTTCAGATGTGGATATACCAAGCCAAAGTAGGCCGTTCTTAGTAAATCCAAAGAGCAGACTTTTTGCAAGGTTCCGTAAGACATAAAATGCCTGAGGAAACCTTTGAACAAATGCCGGTCAATGTGATCGTCCCAAGTCAAGCCCTCGATCTAGGTTGCATTCCGAGGGAACTTAGTGGAATCAGCTTCTTCTATTAGAACATCAACCGCCATCACGGTAGCGAAGTTGTCATGTTCTTGCTGCCGAAGAAAGAAATTGGACGACGCTTTATTTGGAACTGTAGGCCCTCAGGTTTATTGTTTGAAAAATACTGAATACATGAATTCAGAGGTTTCTAAAAATGAGTTGATTTAACTAATTCATGTTTTGTTTTTTGCTCTGATGCAGAGAGTTGTATCTTCAGCATACTGAACCATCTCCGCTGTAAGGATCGATGATGTTCTATCTGTTGACGTACACAAGGAAAGGAACAGGTCCAAAGGATAGATCCCTGTGGGACACCGTAAGTCATTTGAAACTTTCCATGACAGGGTATTCGCAATCTGCACACACTAGGCTTTCTATCCCATTCGTGCGGCAGACCTCGAACACCACATGTTGTCAACTGTACAACAGTGTTCGTGATGTACACAGTCGAATGCTTTTAGAGAGGTCTAGAAATATGCTTAGCACATGTTCTCTTTCTCCTCCAGGCCATCGACAACTGTATCGATTAGATCTGTGACCGCATCGATTGTGGATTTTGTTTTTTTCTGAAACCGAAATTGTTCAGAACAGAGGATTTCAAAACTATCAAGAAAATTTTCAAATCTGACAAGAAAAAATCTTTTGAAGAACTTAGCTCATGACTGGAGGATTGAAATTGGACGATAGTTTTGCTTGCAAGGCAAGGATCGACCTTTTTTTGAGAAAAGGGTGTGACTTTCGCAGATTTCAAAAGGGAGGGGAAAATGCCTGTATGTCGAAAGACAAGTTGATCAAATTTGTGAGTTGAGCCCAAAATATGCTTAGAGCAACGTTTTGAGCAGCCACACAGACATTGCCGTTGATGCACATGACTTTTTTTGGTTTCAATCCCTGTATCACGCGGGCCACCTCTTCCTCACTCACAGGTAGACAGTGCCATGGATGAGGACCGGTCCCGATCGATGACACTTCGCTGCAATTGGATGCCTTTGAATGATGGGTCAAGTGATGCCACAGATGAAAAAAAATGATTTGAACTCACTTGCCACTTTAGAGGGATCTGAAATATTATTTCGTCCTGGATTTTGAGCTTTGGAATTTGGGAATTTTTTGTAACAATTTGGCTGTGGTTGTTACATTTTTTAATAATGCCCCCAAGCAGTTTTGGAAAGTTTTCGAAATTTTTCAATTTTGTTTCATTTTCACGTGCTTTTGCAGATTTTATTTGTTTTCCGATATTTGCTCTTGAAATTTATAAAAAAAGTTTTAAAATTGTTCATTTTCGGTGATAATTTAAATCGAATAGTAAAAATTTATAGTGCCGTTCTCGTAATTCTAAAAATTCCTTCGTCACCCACGAATTTTGTTTTGCTTGTTTGTGTTCTTTAAAATTTTTGAAAGGACAAGTTACATTTAAGTGATAGACTAAAAGATTATGAAACGCGGCGTGTAAGCTTCATCTACGCTTTCAAGATTGTCAAAAAACGACCAGGACTCATTTTTAAAAAACGAATTCAAAAGGGCAATGTTTGTCCGAGCTAGTGTCTCTTTTGATTATGGATGACGGGTGTTCAATTTCTGGCTGAAAGTTACTGTTAGTGGGTCTGCTCTGAGCGAAGTGGTCAGAGATGGCCCCGCATTGAAAAACAGTGACTGAGGCGTTTGGAATGTTTGTGATGACGTTGTCGATGGCTTTACTCGATGTGTGGCGGTCACTCGTGTTGGCGTGTTTACTGACCAGATCAATCCGAAAGAATTAGGATGTCGGCGTAGTCGCTGGGTGAGGGGGTCGGTGTGGTCTAAAACATCAATGTTAAAGTCGCCAGGTTATGATAAACTTTGACGACTTCAAACAGATGGAATTTAGAAGATTTTCAAAATTAAAAAAAAAATATTGCAGCATCCGTTTGGAGAACGATATAAGCCAATAATTGTAATTTTGTCATCAGAATTCAGGTCGATTTTTATTCCATCCGCTTCAAAATCTAAATCACAACTGTGAGTCCAACTTGTGTGGAAAGGAATTCAATATCAGATTTAACGAAAATTGCCACACTTCCCCCTTTTAAACGAGTTCGATCGTAAGATGCTGCCATTTTATAGTTGTCAATCCTGAACAGTCTGACTGTTTCAGGTTTGAAACCATGTTCAGAAATAACAAAAACGTCAGGATGCAGTTCGCGTGCCATGAGCGACAGTTCGTCTGCTTTTTTTTGGTAGCAGTCTGTGCATTTTGATGTACAACCGAGAAAATTTTGGTTGAATTTTTGTTGGTTTGATGTTTCTTGTGAAATTTTTGACGCAAATTTTGACGCTCTGGTTCTGATGTGTCCTATCCTTTTTTTTGCATTGGTTAAAAACGGACAGTTATTTTGTCCAGAATTATCACTGTAGTGAAGGTTGGCTGGGCGTTAGCTCTTCACCCGCCTCGGCGAAGGTGTGTAGGCCATGGTCCGGACTGGTGGTTCAGGAGGAGCTGGCGACGTATGGTCGGCGGGCGATTCTCGGATGGGCCGGCGGCGACGGTCCGCAGGGGTCCGGCGGGCGGTGCCGGGGGTGACTGTGTGGTCCAACGCTTTGCAAGGGTGTCGAACGGATCGGCGCAGTTACTTTCAGTGACGCGACGGACGGGGCCGAGGCATCATACCGGCGATCCTCTGAAGTATGAGGTCGGCCAAGCAGTTGTTTGCCCACTTGCACGCAGGTGGAGGCCGTGTGGGGTGTAAGTGGCTTCGATCCTTGTTGTTGATATCCAGCATTTTCCGCGGCCCTCGTAACGGATACACAACTCGGCAATATAATTATTGTCGTGAGCCGTGGTTCTGGTGAACTGGGCTGTTAGAAGGGCAGGTCGTGCCTCGTAGGCAGCGACAACACCAGGAGCTCGGAGGACGAACAACAGTCTTCCACAATGTTCTCCAGTCTGCTGAAGATTGATGTCCTGCTTCCCAGCAGCCACGTCATTTGTCCCGGCCATTAGTGGACAGCAGTGGTCTGGTGGATGGGCGGGGGCCGGGGCTACACTCAACAGACCTGCGCCAGGCTTGCATAATCCGCCGATGTTTGGTTCCTCTTGAACCAAAATTCTGCACATTAGAGAGGCGAGGCGGCGCGCGGCGTGAGTGACTATCTACTAATCTCAGTCACATTCTTAAACGGCAATGTAATTTGTTGGTGCTGTTTCAGGGTTGCCGGCTTTTTTATTTGTTTTTCTGTCCCGGTCCTGAATTTTGCTGAATTGTAAGTTTTTTTTATTGTGTTTTTGGGCTTTCTTTTTCTTTTTCTTACTTGTTTTTTTTTGGTGACTACTGTAAAGGACGACTCCCTCTTCAGCCGGTGCGGCTGTGGGACTCCAACTCCTTTTGCAGATAGAGCTGATCACTTGATATCTTAAAGTTTGATGTGTTCATTTTTGTTTTCAGTTCTTTTATTTCCTGCTTCAAACAGTCTTGAAGGTACTTATTATTTTCTTGTTTCTTCTTCATATATTTTACATTTGCTACATGGTAACTCCACCCTCAATGACAAGATTTTGTTTTTTCAATTCTTAATTTTATATCCCTTTCCAGTTTTAATAAATTTTTCTAGGGATTGAGAGGAGTGCTTAACTGGTTATAGTTTCATTCCCAGCAGAAACTGCCGCGGTCGCTGTACCTGGTGAACCGGCAACGCGTGTCGATGGCTCGTGGATGCGCGCAGAGTCCTCGTCAGCCTCATTGTCCTCGAACCGTGCCTACCGAGCTGTTGATCGACTACTCTACTCCCTGTAGTTTATAGAAGGACATATATTTCCAGCAAAAACCATGTGGCAATTCAAACACTTTCATTAGTGTACTGTAAAAGTCGTGTGTCTGAGGCTATTACGTGATCAGTTACGTCTCTTAATTGTTTTTTTCAGGTCAGTAATTGTATTTTTAAGAGAAGAATTTTCTAATTCTAATTCGTCTAAATATTTATTGATCCAATTATTTTTTAATAGAAATATTTGGAGTAGCAGTGGGTTTAAAAATGTCAGGTGTTTTTATTATGGAGTTTTGTGGCGTATCTTGAATGTCTGGTGGAGAGGCGGTAGTTCGACTGGGTGTCATAGTGGAGGCGAGGTTCGTCCTTGATCTCGACCACAGCAGCAGCAGATGGTGTTGTGCAGCCAGCCTTGTGTGAGGCAATGCTCCGCATAGTGATCGGGTGATGGCCCGAGTGCTGAGGTTTACAGCTGATCACTGCAGTCATGTCAGGGTTTGGGTTGGTAACAGTTGCACACCGCAGGTTTTTTCAAGGCATCTCCAGACCTTTTCTCCATTTTTTTCTACAATATATTTCTCTAAATTTATGTCAATTAAAAACAATATGTGGTTTGCCATTCGTAGTGTTACTGTATTTCAATTGTCATTTTCGTAAATAAAAAATTGATTGCACAAGTATTAATATAAGTTACTAATATATAAATATAGTCCAGATAAATAAATAATTTCTTAGAGACACGGCGAGAATAACAAACACAACAAAAATAAAAATTTAAAAACAATGATTTAAAAACAACTATTTAAAAACAACGATTTAAAAACAACGATCTAAAAACAACGATTTAAAAACAAAGTCCAGATTGTGGTCAGGTACGAAAAAGTAAAATCAAATAGCGGACTGCGAGTGACGGACGCAGTCAGTACAATCAGGGATGTTGCGGGTTGACGGACAGGTAATCTGTGGCGCCAGACAAGAATAACAACCAGTTGCCGACCTGTGTTGGCCCTCCTGTCCGGTGACTGTGACAACCAAGCGGGGACTCCTGTTAATTCTTGTTATACAGATTGTTTGCAGCAATAGTTTTAAAGTGCGGCATGCGCGAGAAACGTTATAAATGCAATAAACCGGCTAGGTAGCTTTGATAAAGATGGAATTCTCAGAAGGTTAAATAGTGAATACCCTCTCATGCTACACTTTCCAAACAAATCATGAAAGCCATTATAGATAGTATAAATGCATTGGAAAATCCAGTATATAATGCACTGTACTAATTTTTGTATTAATACATGTGGTCTGAGATATATTAGTAGTATGTTTACAACTAAACTTTTTACATATTAGAAAATGAATACTAGATTGTTGTCTCGCTAGAGTTCTATGTGTCAAATTGATTTGTAAAAAAACCAGCCTTAATTTTAATTGTTTAAATATTTTTTTACTGTAAAAAAGATATAATTTTTACCTCATTTTGTTTTATAAATCTCATAGCTCAAAGTCATTTAGGCCAATATTTAGTTTAGCAACACAATAACTCGAATATTTTATAGTGCAATGTTACAAAAAGCTGTACAACATTATAAATGAATACATAAGGAACAAATATAGGTGGTGAATTATATATCCATTTTCTCCATTAGCACATGAAGTATTCAGTATATTCAGCAACAAAAACTTCGCAGTGTGTTTCATCTGCTTCATTACAATATGGTGAAGTAACCACTCGACAACATCCGATGCTAGAAGAGCTAAATCAAACTTCCAATGCATGCAATTACAGATTTTACGCACATCTGAGTATGTTGTATAAAACCATCAAACAAAGAATTAATATTATGACATTTCGGAGACAGTTAACAGTTCAAATCATTACGAAAGTGAAACAACCTATGCGTTCTCATAGTAAAAACTGAGAGAACAATTTGGCTGATTAACCTTCTACTATCAATATTATATGATTTACATGCTCCATAGAGACTATGAATGTCCAAATCATTTGTGTAGTAAGTAAGTCATGGGTATGTAATAAAATACATACAAACATATTATCCTCTATAAAAATTGTATAGATAACATGAATTTATTCACTTTTAATTTGTAAGCATGAGAAAAAGCTACTAACAATACTTACAAATAGCCAAATTACAAAGTTTGTATATACTGAGTTTATTACAAGAAATGTTTTAGGTAAAATATCCATAAGCCTGGAAGATGAAGTCTCTCGGTGATCTCTCAACGTTCCGACTTACAACCAGCCCAATTGAATCTTGTAAAGCCGCCCGCATAAAGATGTGAAAAGCTACCATCGTGCAGTGCTATGGGGAAATAATCTCCTCCCAGCATTATAGCTTTATCTCGTTTTTTTGAAATTAATTTCTAAAATCATTTCAGATTTCAGTCCTTCTATAATTTAGGAATTTAAAAATTAGTGAATTACTTGTTTCTTTCTCAGAAACTTTAGAAGCCTATTTTTAGAGAGCAAAATTTTACTATAACTGTTGTTATATTTAAATTATTATCAGTATTATCTAAGGTCTTTTACATGGACATATTTAAAGGATTTCAAGTTACATCGGAAAGTGAAACCTATTACAAAAATAATACTTTATAAAAACGTTATTAAATTACGACCCCAGAACAGCAAGGATTAAACTGCTAAGGTCTGCAGCCTATATTTATACTTTCGGACCGCAGGTTTACCTTATTTACAGTGTCTATGGGGAAATGTAGGCCTGAGACAATATAAATTTAAATTTGGCAGTACAGTCCTGATAAAACGCTGTATATTTAACATTTTGGGTTAAATCACAGGTTGCCTTATTTTCCTGTGTCCTTTACTGGTAAATCTACACATGAGAAAATACATATAGGCAGTACGCTACTTATAAAACTCTGAATACTGTATTTTGTATGCTTTATGCGATGGACACGGTTTCATTGTGCCTGCTATAAAGCTATTATTACATTTTTACGTTGCAACCCCATGGTTGTCAAAAATTATATTCTTTAAAAAATTTACTTTTATTTTTCAATCTTAAATCTTTAAATACATTACATTTATAAACACTTTATATGGCTAATAATTATAAATCTTTAGAAATTGTGTATCAACAGAGCAACAATATGAGTAATTCACAAAACAATAATTATAGAATCCCTCTACGATGTCTGCTAGAATAGATGGTCTTTTTCAAAACTTTGATTGGCAGCCATTATGAAATCATAAAACATATCTAAAAGTCTATAAGCTTCACTGCCAATTCAAGTGGTTCAACTTTGCAAAAAAATAAATAATTATCCGTGGTTTTGTGCTGTGAAATTGTCTAGATACAAATACAAACCTCCACTATCTTGATATTTAGTGTGATTAAGACTAGACAACGAGCGTCTCTAAGGCATTTTGCAAAAGTAGTTTTTTAATTTTTAAGTTTAAATTACACAGCATGTACAGCTGTTGTGTTTACAACCTGTATTATATTGCATATATGGTTTAATTATGATAGGTGAAAAATAAAAAATGGTTTCATTCTATCATGAAATAGTAATGCGAAATATAATTAATAGGATGAGTATGACGTAATGAGAGGAAATTTTGTCTACGAAAAAAAATATTAATAACTAGATGCTAGAAATACAACGCCTACCCGTACATTTTGTCTGTATTAAACATGGTTGTTTCATAAAAATGAAATAGAAGAATTTTAAAGTTGCAGGTTCAGAGTCATACCAAAATATTTCAAGTAAATTAAAAAAAAAACCTATACTTCATGCTGTTCTTTTAAAGTTTATACGCTTTTCGTTGCATAGAAACTACTTAAAATTTGTGGAAAATATAGATAAATGTAAACCATGTTATAAAAGCCCAAACTAATGATAAAAATGATAACCACTCGTTTGTTATTTTAGAAAATTCTTATATTCAGTAGCAAAGTAATGCATGAGATAGAACGATCAGGTTCAGATACTCTACCTTGCAACTGACAGATAAAACTTGAGGAAGAATGAGGGACTAAAGGTAAAACCTTTTTATACAGCTAAGGCGATGAATAATGCACCATGTTTGAGAAAACCATCTCAATCCCGACAGCTTTTTCCCGTGTTATTTTTTTCGGGGAGTATTTTTTATCTGTATAGTTTTTGGATGTAACAATAGAACAGAGTGAGACGTCTTAAACTTTCAAAAATGTGTTACAAACAAGAACATATGGTGATTAAAATTTTGTTCGGTATTAAAAAAACCTTTTAAACCATGTTTTATAAACTCAATAAAGTTAACAAAACTTTCTTTAGTAACTATTATTTAATAATTTAATTAAATTATTGTGAATTAATAGACATATAATAGTTTGTAATGTTTTCGACAGTATGAAGCCGATATATATAGGCCTACTTGCTGTTTTAAAAAAGAAAGAAAGAAAAGAAAATATTTATTCCTCCCAAAAATAAAACATAGTTAATACATAATAAACAATAACAGATATGTATACAATAAAGTCCTTGACCTGCCAGGGGTTGTCGACCAGAAAAAATATGCTATAAGATTTACACTAAGATAATTGAAGCTCACAAAATTAAAATATTAATATTTACATAGACATCAATATAATCTAAAAGTTTAACTTAAACTGTTTTCCTAGAATGTACTAAAATTAAAATAAAAAATAAAAAAAACACGTTTTGGTTAACTAACATCTTTAAAATACTCTCCCCCAGCTCTAAAATAATTCATCTTTTTTTTATATTTTGGGAAATATAATATACCTCTAATAGGCAAGCCTGTGCAGAGGTACATCTTCTACATTGACAAAATATTATAAGTCGAAGCATAAATAATTAAATAAATAATAATAGTAGCTTTACTCATTATATAATTAATAGACTACAAATAATGATAGGGAAAATATTTCTTTTTAGGTGCTGATCATATGTCCCTAATTTTGGCCCCGTTAAAAGTATTTTAAATGTGTCAAGAAAAAAAAACTAAAAAAGAAAAAAAAAAGACTTTGTCTGTCTGTAGGTTTTTCGTGATTTGAGCAGCGTTTTGTGTGTGTGAGTGTGTGTCGGTTTATGTGTTGGTATGGGTGCATTCTTTACTTAGATAATATTTGTAATGCAGGTGTAAGTGTACGAATTGTTGTGAATGTTGCTGCAAGGTCGCCACTCAGACTGAAGGCATCCTCGCCCACTTGCTCCATCATGCGGCTCTGAGCGGAGACACTCCGCCCCGTCCAAAGCTCAGTCCATGCATGGAAAGGCAGTAATGCGAGGCGCCCCAGCCACAAGTCACGCCTTAGCCCACTACATTGAATAGGTAGTCTATACTGTCTTGTTTGAACAAACCAGCTCTTCTTAGACTGCGTAAAAATAACTTTAAACTTGGGTAAAGCTTTTATATTTCCAGGAATAACGTTATATATACGAGGAGCTATAAAATTAAATGTTTTTCTAAAATAATCTATATAGGGTTTTTTCGGGACACAAAAATTCCTTCTAATTTCGCAATGCCATACTATGTAAAAACCTCTTCTCTTGCGGCAATATTTATCACGATTTATGTGGAAAAATTTTCAAAACTTTAAAAACATAAATATATCTTACTGGTAAAATTTTTGTTTGACTAAATAATTGGAAAAGATGGCTCCCTCGACTTAGATTTATTAATTATACGAATGAATTGTTTTTGAAAACAATTAAAGAATTTAAATTCATTGCATAAGTACCACCCCAGGCTGAAATTGCGTATTCCAGTTTGCTGTGAACAAGCGAAAAGTATACGGTACGTAACACTTTCACTGCTGCATATATCTTTAAGGAAATAAAAATTCTTAGATGATTGCTGAGCTGGCCCTACTAATCGTTGATACATGTATTTTCCATTTAAATTTTTCATCCAAAAATATGCCAAGGTATTTAATATTGTTACAATTGTTTTAAATTTACACAATTCTGACTACAGGGCCGTATATTTTGTTAAAACAGTCCAACACATTTATAAGTTACAGATTTAAAAGTATACACGTTTTGTCTTAAGGAAAAATTCAAATAAACAGTTTTTTCAGGACTTAAAATCATTTTATTTAAACTGCGAACCAATATCTGAGAGCAGCCAAATCTGCATTCATAGCTTTCTTGAATTTCCACATTACTGCCTTTGATGTAAGTTATAGCTGTATCGTCAGCAAATGATGTTTACCAAACCCTTTGAAATTGCCATTACACAAGTCATTTATGTATATTAAAAACAAAATTGGACCCAAAACTGAGCCTTGAGGAACCCCAATACTTAATTATTGGCACTTTCGCTCAGTAACGCCATATTTATTCTAACGCGTTTGTCGCCTATTCTTGAGATAAACTATGAAACCAATCATACGCAAACGCCTCTTATTCCACTCTTGTACATTTTTTTTAATAAAATGTTGTGGTTGACCGTGTCACAAAAGCCTTTTTGATATCCAAGAACAACCCACTGACTTTCTTCGTATTATTTATCCCTTTGTTTATCGATTTAACAAGATTAAGAATAGCAGATTCCGTGTTAAGGCCCTTCTCTAAAACCATATTGATTTTTGCTAAAAAATTTGTTTTTTTGACAAAAAAATTTATGAGTTTTTGCTTCATTAATTTTTCAATTATCTTAGAAAAGGTCGAAACTAGGAGATAGGTCTGTAATTGTCACACGAGGTTCTCGAGCCTTTCTTATGTAAAGGTATTACAATAGATTCTTTGAGGCACTCAGGAAAATTCACCCAGCGTAAAACTTAAATTAACTATATGTAAAAATACTTGAGAAATGAGTGGGAAAAATTGTTTTGATTAAAAAAGAACTATAACCATCAAATCCAGGTGACTTGCCATTCCGTAATGAATTAACAGCTAAAGTCAAATCATCAGGCAAAACAGGTCCTACGAAAAATGATGATAATTCGTCCTTAAACTACAAAAAAGTTTGCTAATTCATTCGGTAAATTTTGTTTCTCCGCATCGTCTTGACAACACAAGCCTTCCGCAACAGTCAAAAAATATTTATTGAATTCCTTTGATACCAACTGTGGATCAGTTATTAAACCGTCACCAACTATCAAATTAATATTGCTCTTACTTTTTCCCTCTGCCTGGTTAATTCGTTTACTCTTTTCCAAGTTTCCTTGGAATTCCCTTTACACTGTTCAAAAATAATTTTTGTAGTACGCTTCCCTTGTTAATCTTATATCTTTTTGTAATTTATTTTTGAAACGGGTGTAATAAGATTTTAATTTAGCATTGTTCAAGTTATTCTTAATCTGTTTATATAAAGTATTTCGGGTTTGAATTCGAGAACATAGTGCGTCTGTCATCCAAGGCTTAAATTTCTTTTCAGTACGGTGCAAAGGTCTGTTTTTACACCAGGTTTCAAGCTCTGATCAAAGTTGCTCTGTAAAATTGAAGAAAACTCGTTTATACGCAAGCGAAACCGTTTGCGCGGCGTACACGGGCGCCCAGTCAGCTGATTGCAAGCGGTCACAGAGCGCAGCGTAGTCGATACGGGCGAGGCGGGCCAGTGTCGGCGTCCAGGGCAGCGGCAGGCCGACCCTTGACCCCCCAACACAGCCACGCACAGGCTGTGGTCCGTGATACCCACGTCCACCACGGCACACTCTACGCTGACAATACGCTTATCGCTAACTCGAGCAAATACGTGATCGATACAAGTCCTTGAGATGATTGTTTTTCCTGTCTGATGCTATCGAAATATGTACCTACTCTAGTCGGGATATTTATCAAAGATTCTAAACCATGGTGTGGACATTTTAATTTAATAGTTCTCAGTACTCAGATTGTTTATTTAATATATCGATATTTATGTCACCGATTATGAACAGATTTTTTATCGAAGTTTTACTATTTTCATCTAGGCTTAAATATTCCATCTATCTCTGTACAAAAACTGCCTACATCGAAACTCATGCAATCTGTATATCGCTAATATATTTATAGTTTGACTGAATGTAGTAAAGGTTAAATTTAATCGCATCTGCTGTTACCATATCTAATCCTGTAAAATTTACGTTAGTAAATACATTATTTTTAACATAAACTATCACCCCACCAGCCCTATAACTATAATTAAAACTACCTGCCATAGTAAAGTTATTTAACTCATAAATACCTTTTTCACATTCATATATCCAAATCCTCTGTAAGTATAATAATGTCAGGTAAATATTTTTTCTCCAATAATTCCGCTACAAATAAATCAAAATTTTTACGAAGACTTCTTATATTTTGATGGGATTTACTAACAGTTTGATTCATCAACAATTAACTCTGATATAACACTAATTTACATTCATTTATAAAATAAGAAAGTACTTTTTAAAATTTAAAATAAAAATTGGTTTTAACTTCAAAATAACAAAAACGCATAAAATGAATATAAAAACTTACCACAAGTTATCATGTAATCCTAGCTAAAAGGCTACTTAAGCTTGTTTAGGTCGTCCTGGCAGGTTACTAACACAACACTATCACCAGTTTTTTTTACGCATAAAAATCTTGCCATTTCTTCTGCTCCACAGGAACTGGTAGTTGTTGGTCCTTCTTCGCCTCCCGCGCCAGTGCGAACAGTCGCCTCCTCGCCAAAAACAAAACATCCAACAAAACACAAAAAGCTAGATTAATAACGGTTTTTGGTCCCTTTGCGGTTAACTTTATGATTATGATCTCGTTTATAACGAGTATAAAATTATAATACTACTAATTTATAACTTTGCCTATGTCAATGAATGTCTTTAACTCTATAGAATTGGTTTTACAATATGTTACTATCATATTTTCTTCTTCAAAATTTGTATTTTGTATTTGGATTTTAAAACAGTTATTAAATATAATATTCACAATATTATTTGTCAAAGACATTTACATTCTATTGAGATTTTGTATGATTTAATAAAGCAAATACAAACGTAATTTTCTTGCGCATAAAACATTAACACATACAATTAAAAGTGACAGCTGTTGAAATAAATGAAGTACTAGAAGGTTCATAAAATACATTTTGGAATAATAGGTAGATTTTTATTGTATCTGTCAATTGCAATCTTTCAAATAAAGGCAATTTCTGGATATTTTTATAGCATTTTCTACGATCATGAACTAAGAATAACACAATTGGTATATATTAATTTATTTATTTACAAAGGTCTCGAAAAATACACAATCTAATTCAACAGAAAGTTACGTAATAAATGTTTACATTAATTGAATTAATTTTAAAATAAAACGTACGTTTTTGATAACAGTTTAAACAGAAATTAATAGGGATTTGTAATAAATCTGTCGTAAGCAAACTTAAAAAACACTAAAACTAGACTAAAACATATTTCCTATATGACGAATAACTTTTAAAAACGCCGCCATTTCAGTTAGAGTGAACCTTTTTGAGGTCCGGTTTGCGGAAATGTGTTCTACTAACTAAGACCTTTAATTTGATATAAAACTCGACCTATGCTGCTATTTAAGAATTTTGTCTGACTCCTTGTGGGCCGTCCCAGGGGATAAAAAACATTTATGGCTAGTATTGATATAACCAAGTCTCATTACTTTATCTATATTGGTAAAAAATATATTAAACCGTTTCCGGGACTTTTTTACCATTCTGTATATAAACACTACACTCATCATGTAATTTTAAGTGTGTATAATTGTGTCAATAAATTTTTCTTATTCTAAATATTCAAAAGTTTCATTTTATATTTTAACTAGATTTAAGGTCTCCTAATGAATAAATATTCAAATTTGACAATTTTTGGCATTTGTGTGAATATAGTTATTGACTCCTTTACGTCCATTTTTCTAATAAACTAGATAATTAATCACATTATAAACATGATCTTGTAATCCTGTATGTTTTTCAACAGTCATTGCATTGAGAGCCGGCCGTAAAGGGACCATCTTACTTTTATCTGAATAAGAATCAGTGATACAATTTAAACTATTTGTGCCCTTTATAAGTAACCGATAGTATCTTCTTGAATTTTTTAAAATTTCCTTTGAGTCCTATTTACGAGATTAAATTATTATCAGTTATGAAAGACTGTAGAATAAAATTTGGTGAAGTGTATTCAGAGATTTTTGTTGGCTTAAAGCTTCTGACTTAACTCTGATTTTTAATCCTAGACTCACAAAAATTGCTTTTTGTGTACTCTTTTTCTGATATCAACCCCAAAAAAACAATGGTAATAATCGTGTTTATGGTTTTAGAAACGTGAGGTAATCTACAATGGCTATCATCTGTCGTTAGAGTTTTGATTACCGGCACTTTGTGAAGAAAGATTCACTGTTAACTACAAACAAGGTGCTATACTGTACTCATTTTTATAAATAGTTTTCATGACAATTATTACTATTCAATATTATGCATTAGTTAAGAAGTTGGAAATATCTCAAAACAATTAAATATAACTACATTTGGTTATCTGTTTGAGTTATTTGTTCAAGAACCAGGTACGATCGGTGAAACTGGATTGTTTTCTCGGAAATAGCATCATTATTATTTTCCAGCGTGTTTGCATATGAGTACAACATTGCATGTTGCTGTCTTGCTGCTTGTGACATAATCAGTGTTATGCCTTGTTTTATAGATCGCCAGATTATTTGTAATAACAAAGGTTCTTTGTTGTAATTTACAGATCCTTGTTAAGTCCATCTTAAGTATAATACAGAATGTGCCTTTCGTGCATGATTTTGAAGTTTTCTGTAATGTGCATAGAGAATATTTTTCAAAGAGGAGTTCCGAATGTCTCTTCATTCAGCTTTTACTTAGCTATAGTTGTTTTTATATACAATGGGTACGATCTATGATAGTAAAATAATGTGATTAAGAATTCTTTGGCTATACCTTTCGATGAGGAACATTGTTTTCAATAACTGATAATAATAATAATATAATAATAAAATTATATATTATTAATTATATAATATAAAACTGATAATAACTGTAATTATATGAATTAGTACTAAAATGGTTTTAACTAGTTGATATGCATTGTGAACCAAAAAAGGCCTTTCCTGAACATTTGCTGTGATGCAAAACAATCAATAACACTATGTTTCAAAATCTGCAATCTGATTACCAGGTTTCCTTTACAATCCTTTCCATCCTCGAAAACAATATTATATGAATGCTTAAGATCGTGTCGTGTGTTCTTCTAAATTCAGACTCGAGAGGCCAGAACAATTTCATTTCTGTCTGTCTGTTTGTCTATCTGTTTATTTGTCCCGCGTGGTACCACTCGTTGTTGTTCGATGATACTGCATGTTCTCACCATGAGATTTTGGTTTGAGCGTTAGCGAATATTTTTACATCGGTCTTGTGTGAAACATTTACGACAATAATAAAAATATCATAAGACATTCAAACATGTGACGTAGAAACACACGTGGCTTAAAAACTCAACATATGTAACAAATTCTATAGTGACTTGGTGTGTAGACTGTTGTTATTTAAACAATAATATGAAACGCAATTTAATGAAGGAAAATTAAATTTATCATCACAATTGAGATGGATAATTAGCAGAATAATAGTAATGTTATGATTTAAACATGTGGCATTTCATTTATAAAGAAAAATGAAATCTAACGCGTGAAAAGTTACTTCTAAAGTCGGTGACAAGTTTAATTTTAGCTTACTCTTGCGTTGTAGTAACGTTCCTAGCTTTTTAAATATTGATGTGAAATCTAACTTTATGAACCAAAAATATAAACGTATTATGCGGAAAAATATCTATAGGAAGACTTAATCTGTAGACTGTTCATTTTGGCATGAAAGTTCATTTCTTCATGCATTCAGATAAGTCCAGACAAGGATGCATTCTGTGACAGTGCATGTCCACCCTATGGAATTTTGTCGAGCGTTATGTTTGTTAATTTAATTTCTTTATGATTTTATGTCTGTCAATATGCCCCGCAGGATATCTAGAGAATTACATGAGTTTTGTATTAGAAGTTTTTGCATGCAGCACTTGATGTGGCGTACTCTTAATTTGTTTTAGGTACGGTTATTTTTTTGAATATTGATATCTCAAGATTGTTTTGAACTCTTGTTTATTTTAAAGTTCTACAAGATATAATGTAAGTGGCCATTATCGGGTGAATGGTATTCTCAAAAACAATTACGGAACAACATATTTGAAATGTCAACTGTTCCCATTTATGCTAATTGTTTTCATTTCTAGAGGATTAACGAATCTCATTATTTGACTATATGTATAATGTATATAATGTATTTAGTGCATTTGTATGTATGTGTTTGGTTAATTATTACATTAATTTACTTACTGACAATGGTTTAAGCTACATCATTATAATTTTGTAAGGATAGTCAACTATTTTGTTTTTTAATGCAAAAAAAATATATATTTTCGCCAGTTTCAAAATAGTAGTAGTCTTAAAATACATTTCTGAATTTTACAGACTACAATATAGCTGAAATGATGTTATATGGACTAAAGTATATTTTTTGAAAAAGCTGCTATGATTATTTCTCAGTATATTGTTATTTAAAAGTACAAATACCAAAGTTGTAACTTAATCATTAAATAAACAAATATTTAAAGAATACAAATCAAAAAACCGTGCACATTATACGATCTGCATATTTTGATCTCCCACATAAAAACATCGTTTGGTGCGTTGCAGCATTGTTGTCTATAAAAATTTAAACCAATATAGACAAATTGGGTTGCCTAAGCTAACAGTAACAAAAGCACATTACGGATACCACGTTGTCGGTAACATCACCTATATTATATCTATTTTGGAAATATTTCGATGCTCGTGATTGTAACTACCAAAAACACACAAAGGTTTTACCATTATTCTAGGAAGAGCACACTTCCAAAAAGTTCGTATTCGTGTAAATTATTAAAATAATAAATGTTATTTAAATTATCCCACGTGTTTAATATGATATAATGCTACAAGATTGTTACATGAAAAAATTTTACTGAGCAATAAAACCGTAAAAAGCTTATTATATTTAGTGTAATGTAGAATATAGAAGAGACTGTCCTGTTTAAATCATGACAACGTCTTTGATCTAAACCGTTTAAAGTTTTACCTCGTGAAATTCCAGTAAAAAGTACAAGTAATTACAAACTAAACCAATTAAATGTAAAACGTGGATGAATACCTTTGAAGATAACCAAAGATTTTAGTTTAATTTGTATTCCTTTAATGAAATTGGAAGGAGAAATTTAAAACGTGATATGACTTAGACTTTCTTCTCTTAGTTGTCATTTACTAATATTTGGTACACTTCTGATCTCTTCTTGCGCTAATTTTGTAAAACTCACTAATTTATATTATATTCTATTTTAAAAAGTATTTGCAGTGCTAAAACTGTTTTTGCCTAAACTTATTTTTTATTTATATTGTAATAAGACGCAAAATTTGTAAATCTTGAATTTGAATAATTATTTAACATTAAAATTCTTGATGTTTACCTTTTTTCAGTAATATACTTAAGTGACGGAGGGCTATATTTAAGAAGTTTGATTTACTAAACTGTTTCCATTTTTACGTTTTTTTTTTTTTTTTATTGTAGGTATGACAGATTTTTACGCCCAAGTGACCCAGAAGGAATTTATCAGTTTTCTTTAATTAGAATAATTGAAAATAAGTTATGAGAGTGACACACCTGACAACTCAATACAATTACATAATGTATTATTACTATTTTAAGTTAAATATATGTCGTTAGCATATATAATAGACTTATTGCAAGTAGTTTTAAAACTAACTATGAAAATTACTGGCTGCCGAAAACTGTATAATTACAGAACAATATTAAATCTTATAAATCTTAGAGCAGAAAGTGCTCAATGATTTTAAAACTGTATCTTTAAAAGTAATTGAAAAATATGTATGAAAATAAGAAATACTTCCATAAATGTATTGTTTTTAATAAAAACGCCAAAAATGTATTTAGCTTAGATATAGCCCCTATAAGAAGGTTGTAGTCACTTAATAGCATAGACAGTATCACTAGTTAACGGACTGAATCAACACAACTCAAAAATAAATTTATACTTTTAGATATAAAAACGAACGTGTTGTGTGACAACACTTATGCACGTATTGTATACGCGTACTGGCCCATGATTGGACATACAACGAAATTAAAATTTAAAAAAAAAGTTTATAATAAGAACGATTGTAATAAGCAGATTTTTAAAAATTTACAAAACTATACAATTTTAACAGAAACTGTTAAAATAATATTGTTTATAAGAAATTGTACATTTATTGATATGAATTATTTATGCAATCAACTTCGGTTGTAAACTTATATCTCAGTCCGTTTTCATGGCGAGGAGACCAGTTAATTTGACTTGACAAACAAGTTATGACTAAGTTACGATACTCGAGACCGAGTTGCTGCTGTATCTCTGGGTTGGAACATTCATCTACTTTATAAACTGTTATCTCCGCTGAAGTAACTATAATACCCAAGACCGTTATTCTTCGTCCATCTGAGGCGAAGTCAACAAAATATATACCGAGATAGTTTTAAACTATCGATCTCTAGCATTAAATTTGCGTCACTAAACTTAATAAAATTAGATTATGTCATTACTTCGAGCAGTAGTCAGTTGTGGCTAAAAATAAATTATCTTGGATGTAGTCTTTACAAGATAAAAACTCGATGAAATTTATAATAATAACTAGGTGTTACGTGCGGCATCTCACACAATTTTTTAAATCGAAGGTTGTAGTCTTTTTAGAAGATAAGATGGGAAAATATTCTTAGTTTCCTCCTTAAGATATTAAGCAAATAAACAATAAGTTTTAATTTTTGGAAAATTAATTTTAATTAGATCAGCATGAGCCGCCTTATACAACTTAGATCTTATTATTGTTAAAAAAATTATAATGGTATTGACTGTTGTTCGTATTTTACACGTGTTGATTAATAATCTAGTCTGTATTAAACGTAGAAATTCTATGAATTATAAGACATTTTGTACCATATATATAATTCTTTCTTTTGACAATAAATTGTTTTAGTGGTTATTTCTACGTATATCAAGGAAGGAAGTGTAACTTCCCCTTAATACAAAGACAGAACATTATAACCGCACGAGGTGTAGCCGAAGGAACCAAAAAAGGGACTGTCTTATTTTGATATAAACTAAATTAGCTCACCCTTGCAACTGTAATAATTTAGGCCTATAGTACATATAATACTATAGTACAGTTTACATTTGAAGTAAAACATGAATGTTAACAGTATTCAAATACTGTAATAGTAAAGCATTATTTAGGAGGAGTATATGAATTGTTCAATCAGTATGAGAAGGAACAATAATTTTAATATATTTTAAAGATCCTACATTTATTCCCAAAATAATTTACTAATTTCCGTTTCATTTATAATTCTGAAAACTTTCTTACCTTTTAAATAAAAACCTGCTTGCCAGGCAGTTCGTTTTCACCGGTGCACACAAATACCACGCTAATAACTTTACACAATAATGCTTCATAATGAAGCTTAAAACGCAATACAACATACTGCGTATATTACGATTATTAATTTTATTACAGCCCAGTAAAGAATAGCTTTAGAACGACATTGGTAATCAGGACTGTGACCTATTTGTAACGATTAAAAGAATTATGGCTGTGAGAGCAGGATAAGAAGAAAACTTTAAGAAAAAAACAATTTTAAAACTTTAAAGTAAAGTGTTCAACTTTAGGCGTATCTCTTTTTACTTTCATTCTGTAGAATTAAATAATCTCAGTGTTAAAACTAAGTGCTCACACATATTTATAATTATAAACCTAAGAACATTTGTTAACTTTTAAAATATCAATATAAATAATAAAAAAATATTCCTTATCAAGCTTCATGCGCGCTTCGTCCCTAGCTCTACAGTAATTTTATTACGTATAAAACAGATATAGACATTTAAAAATAAATACAAAAGATATAGCTAAATAGTTATAAATAAAAAATATTATCGTCTACTCAACTAAATAGTATGAAATTTTCCATAAGTATTCACATAGGTGTGATAACTGACAAACTGTTTTAGGGTTTCAATCCATTGACCCTTAAATTCGACGTCAACTATTCAAGCATCTTACAATGCCCATCACTTGCCTTTGAAATGCTTCGAATGTTCTTTTAAATAGTGGCCTTCTCATACTGTAGGGTAATGCATGGTAATTCCCCGAATAACAGCGAATAGTAACATGTAATATTGGTAAGTCACCCCTTTCACGTCACAGTACGTGGCGAGACATTTTTAGCAATTGTACTCAGTAAGTGAAGGTATTATAAACTGATAAAGACTCATGTTTCCCGTTACAAGAATGTCTCGTAGTTTTCATATTAGTCCTTACAAAATTACTCAGTATACATCTGAAACGTTTATCGAGTGACGGTGGGATTGGTCGGGGGTTGTAATCGGCTTGTAACTTGGACGCTACTGTTAAGTCTACCACATTTAACTTAATCGTTATTTTGATGACGTGACTCAACAATTTCTATTCCCATCATATGGTCTCTTCCAGATTTCATTATGCAAAATAAATTTAAAATTTAGTAATAATAATTAATTAAATTTTTAAAATTTTAGCCAAATAGTGACTAATTTCTTTCGGTTTGTAAAGGATTACTAGAAAAGAAGTGCTTATGTTGAATGGAGCACTAGTAGAAATGCTGCTCTCGTGGGTGGCGCACATACTTTCACAAATTTTCACCACCACATTGAGAACAGTGGGAATCATTTCACATACGGATTTATATTCTTACTTACTTCTCAAGAATCCTTATATAATTTTCACCCTAAACCAGCTCAATACTTACATATCGAGATTTTTTTGGTACTTTGCTCCACAGTAGTCTACAGTGTTCTACAAGATGGATTGAAACATAGTTTCACAATGCGAGTCAATTATGGAAACATGTAATTAAAAAATTAATTTAATTATCCATTTAATTAAAAAATACGTGAATTGAGAGCTAAGGCATTTATAAAACCTATAAAAAGCTTAATTTAAATTATTTTGAGTATACTTGAAAGAATTAAAAAAAAGAAAATAACCATGCGTGTGGTTCTAATCGGAAAGGAAGGCATGTTTGTCAATATGAGGCTGTAACTATAGGTCTTTTGGGTGAAAATACCTATGAAAAACATATTTATTGGTATATTTATTTTGAGCCAAGTAATAATTGAAGAAGGTAATACAAAATATTTTGGCATTACATTATTCGTAAAACATTAAATTTATTTCATGATGGTAAATATATTTTAAAGTACTTTGCCGCTTATATAAGAAGATTCATTTTGAACCATAGAAGCTACATTTTACTTGTTTTAAATTTAACTTATGAATATTAGATTTCCGCTTATTTACGGGTTTGTTTCCACTCTCTGAATCACACATTACGCTAAATCTATGGAAGAAATCGCTATTCATTTATCTATTTTCATTACAATCACGTTTGCATTTCTTAACGGGTCTTAACAAATATCTCCACGAAAGTTCACAAGTTAACGCCAAAATCAATTTCATACTTGTTGCTGATAAAAAGAAGGGATAGAACCAGATCCAAATAGTAGTTTTTACCACTGGGTGCAAAAGTAGTTGTTTTCGGTACGCAATCGCGTTTTACGCACAAAGCGAAGCCGAGGTCGGAAATACAGTTAAGTCTGTCTCTCTTGTTCCGTGTGGCGACCAATATATTTTATCACATGGAAAACAAAATTCAAACACACGTTTTATTTAATTTCTATTACATAATAACTCAACATAGTAAAGCTGTGGTTTTTACATTAACTCCAATGAAAGAATAACAAGGTATGAGAGCGCAATTAAAATATTTTCCACTATTTTGAATGCGTTAATATTAACAGAAAAAAAAAACAAAAAAAATGGATTTAATTGTAACCAAGGATTTTATTTACGAAGCTGTATAGTGGCATTTGGGCCAAAAGGGCGGTGTGTATAGTTTACCCAAACTTTCAGAGCGCGTGATATTTGTACACAAATATGTACATTACCTTTGACGTACAGAAAGCATGGAACGGAAAATAGTGCGTTTCTAGTGGAGAAAGGCGTAACTCTAGGGCCAAACAGATTTTCTTAGAAGTAGCACTTGTCCCATAAATGTATGTCAATTTATGTACATTTCTTTGTACTCATTGTATGGGATAGTAATTTATTTAATTAAATTTTATTGAGTTCTCATTGGATCAAATAAATAAATAAGCAGACACATAATCGTTTCCAAGTAACAACCACCTTGCGAATATTATGAATCTAACATACAAGTTTGGTAGAAACTTTGGATATAATAAAAACCATTATTGTTATTACTCTCTAACGGAACCAATTCTTTTAACACAATATTTAAAAATAAAAGAAGGGACTTTAAATAAAGATAAAAAATGGAATCATATATGAAGGATTAACAGACAGAGAGACGTGTTTTATTATTCAAAACTTATTAAATATGTTTGAACATTTTTTGAACACATTTTTGTCTATATTAGTTCTTTACAAACACCATGCAAAATATTTGTTTATCTCGATATGCTACTGTGATGACGTTTCATTAACACAACATTTAAGATTTTGATTACACTCCTGTTCGATGCAAAAACGTTTTCATTTACTTTTGTTAATTGTGAATTATTCGTGAAATTAAAATTTTGAGAGAAGATAGACTTTTACTTTTAGTAATTAGTATTATTACTGTATATCCGCAAATAAATCCTACAAAAATATTTGCTACAAAAGGAAATAAAGAAAAAAAATGCCTCATGTACTCTCTGTGATGTAAATGAGTTTAGAGCTCTATGTTTCACTGACACTTTAAGAACATTGGCTGGCCCAGAAAATTGGTTCCGCTCGTTGTTAATTCATATTTAGAGCTTTAGTTTAGTGTAACATAACGTTCGCGTCGCGATATAGTTCTACTAATCTGTTTTGTTCCTAAAGGAGTCAAGAAAAAGTACTAGATTTTGTGAGATCCATATTACGATACCAACGAAACCTCGTTGCCACGTAAAAAAATGATTAAAATAACAAAACATACGTCATGCCTCATAGTTAAAAACAGTAATGCAAAGAAAAAAATTTAAATATGAATATATAAGTACCAGGTTTTAAGCCTTGCCAATGTCCTGTACTCTTTCACTTCAGGGACACAAACCAAACCAATACATTGCCGTAGCAATTCTAATTGATCATCATTTGTTATAACAAACATGATGTTATCTATTTATCTGATTACATTTGGTCTTCTTACAATTATGAAGCAATATACCATAACAATAGATTGCCGTAGAAATACAAATCTACAATCAATTTTAAAATAACTCGATGTTAATCAATTATCTAATTACATATGGTCTTATTACTTTACTGTGGCAATATACCACACCTATACATTGCCGTAGAAATACTAATTTACCATCAATTGTTATAGAACATGATGTTAACCAAGTATTAGATTAAATTTGGTATTCTTATTTTTGTGAGGCAATATACCATATCTATACATTGCCTTAACGATTCTAATTTACCTTAATTGTTTTAGTCAATTCACTAATAATGTACAAGAAACATAAAACATGTTGTCATGTAAGTATTCACAGAATAAAACTTTATTGTCTATGGCCAAATTGTCTTTTTTCTATAGTTTTATGTTTAAATATTTTTTCATGTATTATTCACCGAAAGAAAATACTCTCAAATTATAAACTAATTTAATTTATTGAAAGTTAAATTTTAATATTGAAGGAAAGTAAATTGATAATATTACCCTAATAATTATAAAAGAAAAAACAATGTATTACTACGTTATAATAATTTACTGTAAAGTAATTTATATTATTTATTTGTAGGTACAGTAAGAATACAATTTTAAGAATAATTTAAAAAACAACTAAATAGCAACAACGCAACACTAAAAAGCGGAAAATAAATAAATAATTTAAACATTGTTGTATGTTATTGTTCAAGGACAGAAACAAATTTAATGTATCTGTCTATCTCTCTATTTGTATGTCTGTCCGTACAATATCACGAAAACGAACTGACTTGAAGTTTTGTGTGAATCTTAATTTTTATGTAAGGAACATCGAGTTCATTATTCACTGCATAGGATTTAGATAAGTTTCAGTAAACAATTTTACATTGGCCTTATGGACGACTATATGGCAACAAGAAATCGCATAGTAAATACATTTGTAAACAAACTAAGTAACATCATGTTACTAATATTAATAATTTGACATAGTAATAAATGTAGCCAAGTGAAATGAGGTCTACACTTAGAATTTCCATGCAGTGATTGCAGACTTGTTAAACGACACGGTATGTGGCGTACTCCCACCCTGTAACTTACACAAATACGGTAATAGATGTTAAGTAGTTCATAATAATAGTTGGTACTTATATAACGGATATATCAATTATCTATTTTCTATGCCCCGCATTTTTCCATATATTACAATCAGTAGTCAATAACACAGAAGAAATTGAATGAAGTTGCGAATTGTTTTTACATGGAGGAAATATTTTTCATTTTTAGTTTGTTTAAAATTGTTTTTTATTAAATTAATTACTGTAATATGTGTTTACTATTTCATCTAGCCCAGCATATAAAAATCTATCTGTATTAAAACAACGAAAAACAAAAAAATAATGTGTATAAAAAGTTGTTATTATTATTTATACATTTTAAGGGCTAAAATGAGATTGCCATAATTTGAAAAAAAGTCTTTGAAATAACTGTATTGAAATATCTGCTGTAAAACTTCTTATATACGAACAGAAAATAGCAATACATTTTTCAGCAGGTACATACTGTATACAAGTTTCGAACCTTTAATCAATACTTTATCATTAGTTCGTTATTAGACGTTACGAATCCTCCTCCTCGAGCGTGTGATTACTTTCAGTTGAGCTCTTCATCTTCATTACTTTCCAACTAGGGCGGAAGACTTTGAAGTTCCTTTTGGGTTTTTATGTACCATCACTTATAAACCCAATCTTAGTGAGATCCTTACAAGAACTTAGAAACTTAACTTTTAACAGGATTCCCAGCTTGTTGCCAACTTTCCAAGCTCTATTTTAATGAGTGTCAAGCCTAACTGTGAGTTATTGCTTGTGTGTGAATTAATACTCGTACATTACACGTTATATAAACTTTAAAATTAAAGGTGTGTTTGTGATAAAAGGGAAATAAAAGTGTAAGAAGATACAAATAGCTAGAACTGGAAAGTAACTAAGCTTGCCTAATAAACTGCTTACTTTATTTAAAGCTTTTAAAATGTTGAACATGTACAAAACTTTGAAGATCTGATTTAAATCTTTCTTAAATGTACTAGAAAACAAGACAAAATAATACTCGTGTAAGTCAGGTGGTCCTGAAACGTTTTGAAATTCTATTTAAATACTATAGAAATAAAACTATTTTAAATAATAAAAGTTTAACTCAAGAGAAAAAATTTTAAATCTAAAACGTGTACAAAGTGATTTAAAAACCCGCTTCAAAATTTTACTACCGACAATAACGCTCGCCAGTCAACCATTCAAGGTCTACTGCACATTAATTATTGCTGTATCGGGTGGACAGTCTAAATTATTCAATACCAAATACTATGTACTACATTATATGGATGAAACGCAATAGACCTATTTTACACAAAACTATATTTTTGCTAAATTTATCTCAGCCTATACTATATTGATAAACTCTGTAGTTATATTGGCTTTGGTCCCATATTTTTAAACATCTTATTCCCTCTTCCAAGTACGTTTTCTTATACGAGTAAGTAAGAAACTATGAAAATTGTTAGTAATCAAGTGAGAATAATAATGAGGCCAGTCTGAAGAGCTCTCAAGACGTTAAAAAACAAGATTGAGCAAAACTGCGAGGAGCATGGACACCAAAAACTTACACTAAAGCACAATTTCTAACCAAATTTTTATGTAGTGGCAAAACAGTCTTGCATGAAGTTTGCTGAGGGGTCGAAACTGAAGGATATGCAATACATGCGTGTAAATGGAGGGGGGAGGGGTCCCGGAGATTCTTCCGCGGAAAAAATATGAAAACACACCTTAAAACACATTTTGGAGTATAAAATTTACTTCAATGAAAACTATATATTTGGAAAATATTTTTGGAAGGGTGACGTTCCCTGTGATTGCCTTAAATATATAATAATATTTTTACTTATATGATTTGTAAACAATTTCCTGTTAATTAAAACTTATTCCCCCTAAACATTCATTTTACTGTTGTAAGACATATCAGATACGGAAAAATTGTTTGAATACATAGATAATAAAGTTCTTATCTTAGGAATTTTTAATATTTTAATCGTAAAATTACCTATTTAATTTTCATTGGAAATAGCTAAACTTGATTACCCATTTTTGCTATATGCTGATCTGCAGTGATATAATATTGATCAGTTGGGGTAACGCATATTGATTCCCTCGTCAGTTAAAATGTTGGATCCAATCTTTAATAATAAACTTGTTGGTTACACATAACCTATTCTTTGATATACGCCACCAAGTCAGGTTTTATAGTTAAACTGTGTTTACTTTACAACAAATATTGCAATGTGACATGATTTGGTATGAGTTGTTTATTTTGTCCTAGTTTAATTTCCTTTAATATTTCGGCATTTACCGTTTTCAAAAAGGTATAATAAAAATTACACTGGAAACAAAATTTACATAAGTAAATAAAAAAAATTTACATAAGTAAATAAATTAAAATTTACATAAATATATAAACAGGAATAAATAAACAGGAATTTTTGAACATGTGATTAACACCAAAGAGTGTAATATACGTTTATGAGATTTATTCATGCCAAAGTTTCTATTTTCAAAAAATTACGCAATCATGATTCGGAATGCAATACAAGCTTAGATGAAACCATTGCATTTCCTTTAGAATTTATAGGTTATTTTAACATAATACTTAAAACATAAAATAACTTTTAACTACAGAATAAAATACTGTGTAATAAACGATTACTACTAGAAAGTTCTTTCAGTAAATAAAACTTTAAAATTATTGAATATATTCAGATAATACTTCTTCCTAACGTTTGTTTATCTAATTAGGCAAGCATATTTACAAAAATGTTTATATAATTACGGTAACAGAAAACAGTATAACACCAAATTGATTTCCTTCTAGTAAGAAGGATGATTCAAGTTTCTGTTAGATGAATAAAACTAAACTGTGGTAGTTACCATGTTGACAGGAAATATTTCTAAATGGTGCGTATGTATGTTTATTGTCTTGCATCTATAGTAAACATTTGAGGCCATCGACACGTTGTATACTATGGGACATTGCCCTAGCATCTTACTGGTAGCGTTGTTTTGTGTACATTAATCTATTATATTGCCTAATTATGTACACACATTCTCTGATACACGCATTTCACAGTGTCCTTTTAATTTTTTTTTTTTTTTTTTTTTTTGTAGCTTTAAGTGCATAGAAATACAAAATTAGACTTATATAATACCAGTATAAGTTATTGCGTAATAATATTCGTAATTTCTTATTAATTAATATTTATTCTTGAATTACTATAATAGGCCTACATGAAAGTTAGAAGATAAAGTATTCCAATCCCCACACTGTTTCCTCTATATGCTTCTTTTTTTAATGAAATTGTCTATTCAAAGGTTTGAAGGTGAATTCGGTCTAAACTATGGTAAAGCCCGTTACTGATAACATACAATACTATTCATGCTATAAGCACTATTCACCGTTCATGCTGTTTGCTTTAAAATATATTTATTAATTTTTATAAAAGACGTATGTAATATTTTCTTCTCAACTAACGAGTAATTGGTTACCAAATTAGCACCAAAGTGAATTTATTATGACGGCAACTCGGTTGTAATCATTTGTAGATTATTTAAGAATGGAATCAATTAACTTTCAAATTACGCGCTATATTTGCATTCTGCTCGTTATTACAGGTTTAGCGTTGTGGGTTATTACATTTACATTTCATAATGGGATATTTTAATCGCCTTACGTTACTGAAAATAAACATCATTTTTTAGTAAGATTAATCTGTTTATGATGTGCAAACAGAAGGGAATTTTTAAATAAACAATTTATATTTATTTTGCTCATATTTAAGGTGTAAGAGCTTACGTAGTGCGAATTTCTCAGGGAAGTTCCACAACAGCCAATATAATAAACTTTTGTGGTAATTAAACATTTATTGACTACTTTTCTCGAACACAATCGGTTCTATAATTTTTAGTACTGAATAAAACGGATATATATTACCTCGTTAGAATTAATTGAAACTTAAAATATCGTTTTATACGCCTTTTTGGGCAGACGAAAAAGTTTATGTTGGTAGGTGAGTCAACAGATATTTTGGGCGTATATAAGGGGGAGTTAAGGGGGCTCCAGCCCCCTGAAATGTTCAAACAGTGGCATAAAAATTACACACAGTAGTTTGTTTAAAGCTAGGACACATTCATGATGACTAAAGTTTAAAAATATCCTGGGGAGGATTCTCAGTCCCCCCTTTTTTGAGGATACTTTATTTATACTAAACCACCCAGTGTTTCAGCCCCTTCCGAAATAATTTTCTATATACGCCATTAATTATTATGTACATACATACAAGCCTTAAATTGACGAGTTATTTTCTTTCACCCTACAAGTTAAGAAGGTTGACTGATATGAACGTAGTTTTCATTGTTTTACTACACATCCAATTATAAAAGTTTTATTTTCCTTATAACGTATAAGTACTTTCCTTTTGCTGAACTTTTCGCTTAGAGAAGTTTGAATCGGCACAAACCCTATGTAAACTTTTGAGGAATATTAAATAGTTCATTCTCTTTTTTAACACAATTGATTTAGTCATTCTGCTAAATAAGAAAATAACGGATATTATACTCGTACTGCTGGAATTGAGTACAACTTAAAATAATACCTTACGCGGCTACTAGAAGACTGAAATCTCAAAATTCCAATTGTTGTTGGCCAGCATTAGGAAAACCCTTGAGAGGTTGGAAAAGTATTTCTGTATGACTGTATTTGCACGATATCTCTAAAACGACCGGATTTTAAACTTTGCATGAAGCTTCATTTCTATATAAGGAAGATCAAATTTGAGGATAATGCATGTCACTCAATGGGATTTGCGTGAGAGTTGGCGAACGTTTTTTCATTGATTTTATGGGTACAATGATGGCAACAAAAGAATATTGTAGAATAAATAAATAAAAAAAATTACAATTTCATTACATTTTAATACGTGATATCGCAAAAATCATATAACCTAATGAAATGAGCTATAGACTTTAACGCGTGTTACATGACGTGGTGTTAAATGAACTCATACCTCATATGTTAGAAAGATAGAGAACTACATTACGAGTACTGAAATCTGTCCTTTTCTTTTGGTGCCAAAATACTTAAACGTGAGCAAAGGTGAAAACGATATCAAATAACTATATAGTGCGAGACTTACAAAAGTCACATTGGACAATATAAATAAGTTGTACGTTAATAAAATCAAAAGTATACAAGAAAGTCCAGAGCTTTCAGAAGAAGCACAAACCATAGACAACAAAGATGCACTGCACAGAACTTCCTGCACACCCCAGCTAAAGTGTGAGCAAACTGGGGAAAAATCAATGTCAGAATATCCAATGTCTTGCAACACTTCATCTGATGCCAAATACGAAAATGGTGTTGCTAAGGAGCGGACACAGCAGACGCTTTCAGATTTACGTTTTAATTCTTTATCTAAAGCTTTCAAATTAATTGTGTTAAAGTTTTGTTTATAACGTTATAAAATGTAATAATCTTGTTATTCTTTTTGTAATAGTGACAAGGGAAATCAAGCAATCTAAGGTATACTTCAACGTGTTATTGATAAAATTATATTGGTTGATAGACAAGATTGATTCCAAATTCTCACGTTGATCGACATCAAACAGACGCCGGGATTCAATCTACATATACCAGACCTCTTTAGAATTGCTCCGGTAGCCTCGTAACAACACGTAGACTTTTAATGAAACACGAAAAAGCTGTAATCAAATATTTAATGTACTATCCTACTAGTTCATGCCAAATAGGGGAACTGAAGAGAACTCTATGACCCTCTAGGCTCATTAAACAAGAGAGACAAAAAATAAGAAAGGACAAATTGATGGAGAAAAGACCGTGTGATTGTATCATTCATACCTATTAGATAGAATTGGATTTCTTGTAGTATTTTTACCTAGAAAAAGAGGTTAAGAACCACCCATAGCAAGGAATCCTTTAAGGATATATGGGATCCTTATAGACTGACAGGATATTCAGGATTGGTAAGGATGGTAAATAAAAGGTTGTGATTACTGCTCAGCTACTCCTACTGCCGACATTACAGTTGTCTGGTTCTACCTTCTCCAATCCCTATAATAGCGCTATCGTCTAACTTTACGTTAAGTGAGATTAGATTGTCTATAAAACAAGTTCTATAAAATACACAGTAAAACTAACCGCGTTATTAAACAATATAATAGATAAAAAATTATTAGTTACAAAACGTAGCTATTAATAATAAAATTTACCTAACCGTGCTTAGTACATAAATAAATTTGTTGAATAGGCTATATTCCAATTAATTTTCATACGTCTAAAAGTTTGTATTATTTCTTGGCTTGACAGAATGACTATTAAAACAGATATTGATTTGATGAGTGCTTAACTGATGTATCTAAATTTATAAGTGATACCAGTGACGGTATTATTCTTAAGTTTTCATTTCAATTCAACTATGAAATACCGTAGTAATGGAATCGTTCATCCGATACAACATTACACGAAAGAATTCCAGATATCTTTTTCTGAGAACACTAACCTTATTTTCAATGAACAGTAAACCATTGTTGAAGAACTGAGCTCGGTGCAGACAAAAGTTCATTTTTCGATTTAGGTGGAATATATTCGGTGCTATCAGACGACTTCATTTACGCCGTTACCGGACTAAAACGGCTTAGTCTCTACTGAATTCGGTCCTATTAGACCAACCCATCTTGGATGGAATAAACTAGTCAGGAGTGAACCCTTCTGAATTACTTATTAAAGTGGATTACTTTGCGTTTCGGTTCAGTGTCACTCTTCTTCATGTTGGCTAGAAAGATACCAAACTATCCAGTTCATCCATGGCATAAGCCTAATAAAACATGCCAATAATTTCTGCACAAATGCAGATAAGTTAGCTATACTCTGAAGAAAATCAACAAGAATCACATTACCTAGTGCTGGAGATATGCTGTTTAGACAGAAAATTATATACTGGTGCTGAAAAAATAATGTGTTGTTTGAGAGCTTGATTGTTGATTAAGTGATGGTAGTTCCATAATACTCAAACTTAATGATATTTACTGTCCATGCAGAACAAATCTCAGATGTAGGAAATTCGTAATCTCAGCGTCTTTCACAGCCAAATTGCCTGATTTGACCACGTACTATCATGAAATCTTCTCCACGACCTTTACAGGTTCCATGTAGCAGTATATATGTATAGCCTATGGCTATATATTCAATAAGTTCTGTTTGTAAATGAGAATATTTTACTAGTCCTTCGTTGTTGGTTTAAAAAATTTACAGTTTAGTAATAATGTACTATCACTTCACCACTAATAGTACATACAGGTTACTAAGTATTCCTAAATCTTTTATACTTAATCCTAAAAATTTCTAAATTTTAACACTTTAGGCACTATCTGAATAATCTAAAAATATGTAACCGGTATACTTTCAAAATGATGCCTTATTTAAATACCTTATATAGGATTAGTGCAGGTGGTGAAGTGTTTCTAATAAATAAATAAAATACGCTTATTTATAAGGCTTTTCGTTTATACAATAACTGTAATCATTTTAGAACAACCAAATTCAGAAAACATGCATTAAATTAATATTATATACTAAATAGCAAACTAAACCATGATAAAACATTCTTAGCAAAGTTATAAATAAATAAAAATATACTTGATTATTTAAAATTCATGAAACAAAAATTGTCTCAATCTTATAAAATAACAGCTTAGAAAGTACTTAAGTTTAAATTTGATAACTTAAATTAAATAGTGCTAGTGATAGTTGTAATAGTGCATTCTCTGAGTATGAGGGTGGAGGAGGAGAGTGTCATATTTAGTGCTAAAATATGAGAAGTTCCTTCTCCCTAGTTTATGTAAGTCTTTACAAAATGTTAGCAGATAGCTATATTGAGGGTTGTGTTAAAAGACCTCGTCCAGTAATACAAAACAATTGTTCAGGTACTATGATTTCTTTTGTGGTAGGACATTATGGACCTGTTAGGGTCTTTAATCTGTAAGTAACAGCCAAACGAATTCCATTTTAAAATATATGGATACAATGAACATCACCAGCTAAGAGGAGAGAAATATTATATATATCGGAAAAAGATATCGACTGCAAGGGCTGAAGCATAGCGAATTTCGGCAGCAGATTTCTGAATTTGTTCAGCGCTCTCAGTCTGCCAAGAGCAATATAATAGAATGAGTGGCGTTATCAGAGAATAAAAGGTCACTATAAAGTAAGATACTCAGTACTTACATGATCTCACACCTATATCCATCAATGCTTGAACTCTATATAATGTGAGATGACGAGAATAATAATGAACTTGACTAAATTAAGCATTATGCCATTGTATACCGACCATTTTCTGATATTTTCAAGTTGATATGAAATTATCACTGGTTAAAATAACAGACGATATCAGACATGCTATTGATAACAGAGAGATAACATTATTAATGCTTCTTGATTTTAGTCGTGCCTTTGACTCTGTGAATCATAATTTATTATTGTTCTGGAATCTTACAATTTTAGTTCCGTTGTGGTTGATTGGTTTCGAGATTACTTGACCAATAGATTTCAGCGGATCAAAACAAATAATGGAAATTTATCAGAATGGAAGAATAACTCTGTAGGTGTTCCACAGGGATCCACACTTTCTGCTTTGCTTTTTTAATTATACGTTAATAAGATTGGTAGTTCTGTTATATTTTGTAAATATATGATGTATGCAGATGATATTCAGTTATATTTAAACAGTAGGCCTAATATTCAATGTGTAAATGATGCTGTTAACTGTATGAATGCGGATTTGGGTACATTACATACATGGTGTAAAGATCATGGATTACAGCTTAATATAACAAAGTGTAAGCCGGTATTGTTTGGATCCTCAAGGCTGCTACCTCACATTGATGTTAACAGTTTGACACCTTTGATGATAAACAATGTACATTTAAATTTAGAGAGCTCAATTGTCAATTTAGGTTTAAGAATGTCTAATGATTTATCATGGCGTATACAAGTAAATTATATTGTTCGGAGGGTATTCCAGTGTTTGTATACATTTAGAAAATTGAGCTTTAATCCTCCAATTTATATTAAGAAGCTTCTAGTAGCAACACTAATATTACCTATTTTTGATTATGCAAATATAGCTTATTGTGACATAAATAATGAGTTAACTGATAAGTTACAAAAAGCGCAAAAATGCGTGCATAAGAATATATCTATAATTTGAGGTTGAGGTTGAGGTTTGGCCGCCGTCGAGTCAACACGCAATGTGAAGAGCTCTTGTTATTCAGCCGTGTTTACCTTTCATGTTCTGGTTTTGACTAGTTTCTTTTGTTTGCGTTTGTTTCGAAACTGTATACAATGAATTGTAAGAAGTGTTCTTTAGTTATTGCAAGTGATGCAAAAAAACTTTTTTGTATTGAGTGCAGTGAATATTTCCATTTAACCTGTATTGAGGGAGTTAAGGAATCTGATTATGAATATATAGTTTCTTCCCAGGCTAACTGGAAGTGTTTCATATGTAGTAAGAAGAAGGTTAAAGGTGATGATACTCCTGTTACACCACGAGGTGTGAAGGACGTAAGTTCGCAGAAAAGAAGTGGATCAGAAGGAGATTCGGATTCGAGTACGTTATCATCAGGTGTTACAAAAAAAGACAGTATGTTTTTCGTGCAAGAAAGGTTATTCTTATAATGCACACAGAGCTATTTGTGTGAAGTGTCAGAATGGTTTTCATTTTAAATGCATTGGACTTAATAAAGATGATTACAATAAATCAGGTTCATGGCTGTGTGATGTTTTGTCTACCGGTAGGAGCAGGAGTCTTATCAGGTACGTCACAGATAAGCTCAGTAAACGTAGTAGATAAGATAACGACTGATATGGCTAATGCTGTTGTCTTGGACATTCTTAAGGAAATGCGAGAGTTCCGGCTTGAGATAAAGAAAACAAACCAAGAATTTTCTAATCAGTTAGAAAAGTATTCAGAATGGATAATGGAAACTGGAACAAAGATTGACGAGGTTGGTAAGAAGGTCGAAAAAGCCATGACCGATATGACTTTTCTTTTTCAAGAAAATGTTAACTTAAAGAAAAATGTTCAGGAGCTTAATAATAAGGTTAATATTTTGGATCAGGCGTTTAAGGACAAAGATCTTGAAATCAGTGGCGTTCCATTTAAAGAAAAGGAAGACTTACTTCAGGTACTAGTTAAAATATCGGAAGTAATTGGATTTGATTTTAATCAAACTATGGTGGATAATGTCTTTAGATATAAGACAACTAGTACAAGGTTGGGAAACATAGTTGTTCGTTTTGTACGAAAGCTCGATAAAGAAGCTATAGTGGAGAAGAGACGCCAAAAAAGAAATTTGAATTCCCGTGACCTTGGCTTTATGGAGGGAGATGCAAACGTTATATATTTCAACGACAGTCTCACGCAGGAAAGAAGAAAGTTGGTCAATGCAGCTCGTATTGTGAAAAACGAAAAGCAGTATTCTTTTCTGTGGGTTAGAAATGGGAGAATCCACATGAGGAAAAACCAAGGGGATCGTTTTGTGATCATCAACAGCTTGGAGGACCTGGAAAAGCTGTCATGATGTTTACATTGTGTACGGGCATTGATGTTGTTGTACTTTGATTTCATCGGTTTAACTGATTTGTGTTTTGTAACAGTATTTGTTTTCATTGTTTCAACGGGTTTTGAGAGTTTTTAGTTATATGTGTTTTTCTGTGCTATACAAGGTGCTAATATGCATTTCTGAAGGAAAAATTTCCTTGGTTCTAGGAATGAGAGTTTCTGTTTCAACTGTGGAACATAAGGGAACAGTTGGCTATGTTAACCAGTTGTATATGGGTAAGCTGATAAATAGTTTAGTAGATGTTAATATTGAATTTGATAATTATTTGAGATGTAAGGCAAACATTGGTAGTTCTTCATCAATAATTGTATTTAAATGATGAATCAAAATGATAATGAAAAAAGTGTTTTTGATTTAAGAGAAACTTTTAAAGAGAATAAAAATTATTTGAAGATATGTCATGTGAACGTGGAGAACTTACATGCTCATAGGGATAATTTTATTGCTAAGTTTGGTGATTCTTTATTTGATATTATTGCCATTACGGAGACATTTTTAAAACCTGTTTCTGCCATCAGCTCCTTATGTTATTGATGATTATAATATTTTAAGACACGATAGAGAAGGGAAGGAAGGGGGTGGGATAGCTTTGTACATTAAAAAATGTTTTACTTATAAAAAGATTGCTTTTTCAGAAGCAGTATATTGTAGAAAGCCGGAATATATTGTAGTTGAGATATCGTTAGCATTAAATTGGACGTTACTGTTGTGTGTTGTATATCGTCCACCCAAAGTCGGGTATATATCAGAATGTTTTGAAATTATTGGAAATTTGTTGCCTATTTATAGCAACGTAGTCATGATAGGTGATTTCAATATAGATTTGTGTACTGATAGGTATTTTAATGATAAAAAATCAACTACTGGCTATAGTTCGTAACTTGAATCTTAATGTATTATACCCATTGAAAACCGACTTATCATAGGCCTGATACCGAGTCTTGGTTAGATTTAATGATTGTTAGTGATGAACATAGAGTTAAACAATTTGGACAAATATCAGTATCTGGTTTATCATATCATGATTTGATATATTTAGAATTCAATGAGTTTAAAAATAAAATAGATACTGATAAGGGTAAAATTAAGATAAGAGATTTTAGAAATATAAACCTAGATGCTTTGAAGAATGAGTGTTTGAGTTTAAAGTGGGATGAGCTATATAATAGTGATTCAATTGATAATAAGGTAGCTATTTTAGAAAGTTATTTATCTGTGTTGTTCAATAAATATGTAATAGAGCGTAATGTTTCTAAAAAGAGAGACCCGTGTCCTTGGATTACGGGAGAAATTAGAAATATGATGAAAGAAAGAGACGTTATTTATAGGCGTTTTATGTTAAGACTAAAGACCTAGGTGTATGGGAAAGTTATAAAACTCTTAGAAATAGAGAGTAAAGACAGTGTTAAGAGATGCAAGAAATAGGCATTTTGAATTGTTCTTTCAAAAAGATAACTCCAGTAAAGATGTATGGAAGGTGCTTAGGAAACAGGGAGCTGGAAAGGAGAAAAAAGGATTAACGGAACCAATTGTACCTTTGAATAATTTGAATGATTTTTTTTTGTGGTATAAATAATGAAATCAGTAATGATTTGGTTTCAACAATATAAGAACATGTATAATGAGCCATCTGGGATATTTAGCTTTAAGGATGTTAATTGTGATTCAATGTTTAAAATGTTAAATAGTATATCTTCAAATGCTGTAGGAAACGATGAAATTGAAATAAAGTTTATCAAGTTAATTTCAAATGAAATTAAGGAGGTTTTATGCCATGTTTATAATTTTTCTATAATTAACTCAGTTTATCCTAGCCAATGGAAAAAATCAGTTATATTACCTTTGCCAAAAATATCTAGCCCTTCTGAGTGTAAGCACTATAGGTCGATAAATATACTGTGTGTGTTCGGAAAGGTTTTAGATAAGTTAGTGCATAGTCAAATATGTGAATACATTGATGAGAAAGATATATTGTGTAAATACCAGTCAGGGTATAGAAAACACTTCAGCACTCAAACTGCTTTAAATTTCGTATTACAGATGATTTAAGATATGCAATGGATAAGAGACTTGTAACTATTTTACTGTTTTTAGACTTCAGTCCGTGCATTTGACTGTGTTAATCACAAGCTTCTTTTGTCTATTTTAGAGTCTTATTAATTTTAGTTCAAATGTTGTTCGATGGTTTAGTTTCCTATTTAGACAATAGATTGCAGCGCATTAAAACCGCAGGAGGCTTGTTTTCAGATTGGAAAGTTAACCTTTCCGGTGTACCTCAGGGTTCCACTCTGTCTGCGTTTGTTGTTTTCCATTGTATATTAACAGAATAATAGAATCCATTACATTTAGTGAAATCCCATATATATGCTGATGATGTACAGTTGTATTTGCAGACTAGTGTAAAGGATATTTAACATAGCTATCACTAATTTTAAATGCTGACTTGGAAAACCTTGTTAAGTGGTGCACAAACCATGGATTAGGTTTAAATGTATTGAAATGCAAACCTATGATTGTGGGCACTTCTCGCTTACTTTCTAGCATAGAGCATCATACTGTGTTACCTATAAAAAATAAATAGTACAGTTTTAGGAATTTGAAAAATCTGTTGTTAACTTAGGGATAAGAATTACTCAAAATTTATCGTGGTCGGAACAAGTGGATTACATACATAGGAAAGTTTATCAATGTTTTGTACCAGTTAAGACGATTGAATTTTAAACCAACTTTTATGATTAAGAAAAATGTTAGTTACTACTTTAATTTTTTCCTTATTTTGATTACGCTAATATAGCCTATTGTGACTTAAATGAAACCTTAACAACTAAGCTACAAAGAGCAACAAAACGCGTGTATTAGGTATATGTATAATTTGCGATTAGATGACCATGTAACTGGATTCTACAAAGAACTAAGACTATTTAAAAGTTAAAGAAAAAAGGGAGTATAGTGTTTTTTGAATCTGTGCAAGAAATTGTTAGTCAATAGAAAGCCAGAGTATTTATATGAAGTTTTATATAAAGGTTAGGAGAAGGGCACCAACGGGAAACTAGATATTGGTGAAGTAGTGTTAAGAGTTCCAATTCATAGAACATTAATTTATAATAGGTCTTTTTCATGTATTATCAGTTCGGCTTATGAAATTCTTTAGACAATTATGTTAAGGATGCTCCTAGTGTCAATATTTTTGCCAAAAGGTTAAAAGAGGTATTGCTAAGAAGGTATTAATAGATTATTAAAATGTAACTTAGAAAAGATGTGATGTTTGTATAAATGGAGATTAATCGAAATAAAACATATTCTACAGTGTGTATCTTAATTGAAGTTTGGAGGGATAAATATAATAATAATTTATATTTTATAACTAGCGATTATCACAAAACTTGTTAGTTTATGAAAATAATAGCTAAAATACTTTAATAATGTAATCGTAAATTGTGTGTTTATTCTTAGTTATCAGAAATTATATTATTAATACTATTTGTGTAATATAAACCCTCAACTAATGTAAAAAGAAATTGTAAATCTTTGAGCCTGTCCTGGTGGAAGAGTGGGCCTTTGGCCCCAAACCAGGGCAGGATAAATAAAACCATTGTCAATTGTCCAATTGTC
>NW_025780020.1:0-55079 GCF_021130785.1 Homalodisca vitripennis
AAACAATAAAAACTTGTTTTTGGGGGGCAAACCCCGATGAAAATATATAAATTTTTCAAAAAATTTCTGGCTAGGGGTAGGGATTTTGGGAAGATGATAAACCAAGAAATTTCATCAAGTTTTTTTTCGTAATACGTTCAGATTCATGGCCTCGTCTATAGAAAAGTTAGCTAAAAACCTCAAAAAAAGGGATTTCAACCCCCCAAATTTCTTTTATACAAAAATTGGTCGAACGCAATTCTAGAAAGACAACCAAAGACGAAAAAAAAAATTTTTTAAAATTTTTTTGGGGGAAAAGGCATATTTCCTTACGAATTTATCAAATAGAAATTTAAAAAACTTGTTTAAACCCCGAAGACCTGAAAATTAAAGATTTCTATTCACTTTTAACAGATGAAAGCATATTTTAAAGAAAGTTTTTCAACATTTTTTTAGCTTTTTGGAATAAATTAAAAAAAAAAACCCTAGGAAATTACTCTGATTTCTATAAAAACCCAAAGGGATTTTTATTGCTTCCAAATATTTCAAAAATTTTCAGAAACATTTGCCTAAATTGCTATAAACCGATCCGGAAAAACAATCTAACAGTTTCCCTTTTTCCTCGCAGGGGACGCAATTTTAAAAATTTAACGAAAATTGGGGCTTCAAAAAATTTTAAACGATTATAAAAAGATTTAATGATCAAAAAAATGGGGTTAAAGCAAATAAAAAATTTTGGGGAAAGATTTTGATAAGACAAAGCCCAAAAACTATCTGTTGTAGGTCGATGCAAATAACCTTTATGGGTAGGCCTAATGAAAAAATTTACCATATAACAAAAATCAAGGGGGAGGGCCCCAAAAATTTACACAACTGCAGAAGGGAAAAAGAAACAATTTTGGCCCTCACTGGCGACAAATGATTATGGCAAAAAACTCGAATTTGATTTTGGATATCCAACAATTTACACAAACCCAACACAAGGATTTACCTCTTGCTCCAGAACATTTTAAAAACAAACTTTGCACAACTTACGGGGATAAAACGAATACTTTGTTCATTCGAGAAATTTGAAGTTCTTTTTGGGAAAAGGAAATTGATTTTAAAACATGTGAATAGATTTTAAATCGCATTCGATCAGAACCCTTTTTTTTAAAAGAATCCATTGATTTTAACACAAAAAAGAAAACCCAAACTCCCAAGCGACTTTAAAAAAGGTTTTTTATAAGCTAAAGAAAACTCATTTTTTTTGGAAAAATCTAGGGAAAAATGTGAGAAACAGTTTGTGATATTAAGCTTGGAAATGAAAAATTTTTCAATAAAACAACTAAAAAACAAATTTCAAATGCTTTAACATCTTTGACGACAACTGTATAGCGAGCATATGTAAAAACCCAAAAGGGTTTAAAATTTTTAACAAACCGGAATTTAACATAGGATTTTCATTTTCTCGACCTCTAAAAATTTGGCTAATTACGATTTTTATTACGATAAATTAAAGAAGTTTGATCCAGATTTTGAATCTGTGTTACAAAGGATACAGACAGTTATTTTCTAGAATTAAAACGTGATCCTTACAAAATTATTAAAGAAAATTTGAATGACTTTTTATACGAGCGATTATCCAAAAAAATCCGAATGTTTCACTACTAAAAAAAAGAAAATCAAAGGAAAAATTTAAAGACGAAAAATAGCGAAGTTTTAAAAAGAATTTTTTTGGTTTTTTAAAATAAAAAAATGTACTGTACAAAAATCTAGGGCAAAAACCCCGTTAGGTTTAAAAAGGGAAATTTAAAAAGGGAACCCCCCCCCCCCCCCCCTTTAAAAAAAAACAATAAATATCGAAAACTTGGGGGGAAATTTTTGTTCGAAATAAAAAAGGGGGTTTAGGGGGGGGACAGTAATCAAAAGCTAAAAAAATGGGGGTTTTACACAGTTCCCCCCAAAAAAGCGGGGGACTAAAAGCTAAAGTTTAAAGGGAATTTTTTCCCGGGGAAAATTTTAAAATCGTTTTCCCGTCCCCTTTTTGGCCCATGGGGAAAAGAAGCAAAATCTGATAAAAATTTGAGTTAAATAAACTTGGAAACTTTGAAAAGAAAAGGGAAAAAATGTTTTTTATTCACTCCCCCAAATCAAAAAAAAAGGGGAAAAAAAAAGATTCTAAAATCGTTAAAAAATAAAAAAAAGGGTTTTATAGAAAAATTTCAGCAAAATGTTAAAAAATTTTAAAACCCCAAAAAAGAAAAATTTTTTAAAGAACCCCAAAAGAAAAACAAGTAAAAAAAGAAACAAGAAAAAAGGAAAAAATCGAATTAAAACTAGAAAAAAATTTTAAAGCCCCCAAACGGGAAAAAATTTAAAAAAAAGAAAAAAATTTTAACTTTGGGAAAAATTTAAAAGATTTAAGGGGGGAAAACAATTTATTTATAATGCCCAAAAATATTGGGGTAAAAAAGTGGATTAAAATATGAAAAAATTTTTTTTTGAATTTTTTTCAAAAAAAGGTTTTTGGCCCCAAAAGTATAAAAAAAAAAAAGGGAAAAAGGGGTTTTTTAAAACCCCTTCCCCAAGAAATGGGGAAAAAAAGCGAAAAGGGGGTCAATACAAACCTCCTAACCTTTTCAACAGATAAAGGGGTTTAAGGGGTTTTTAAAAAAAAAGGGGAAATTTTTTTTTCGATGTTTTTTTTGGGAAAAACAACAAAAGTTTTTTTCATACTGAAAAGGGGAAGGAAAAAAAAAAAGTTTTGTAAAAAAGATAAAACAGAATCAAAATGAAAAGAATAAAAAAAATTTTTTTTAAAAATTTAATAAAAACTTTTAAAAGGATCGATATTCTTAAAAAAAAACGAAAAAAATTAAAAAAGTTTCAGTTCACAACAAAAAAAAGGGGAAAACCAAAAAAAGAAATAAAGATCCCCAAAAGGGTTTTTTAGAGTCGGTTTTTAAATAAGTTCCACCAAAAAATTTACAGGGGAAAAAAAATTTTAAAAATAAATTTTATCATGTAAAAATTGTTGGGGAAAAAAAAAACATTTTTGAACAAATATAAAAAAATTGGGTTTTAAGAGAAATTTTTTTAATTTTATAAATTTTAAAACACAGATCCTTAACTTTGTAAAAAAGTTTTTAAAAAAAGAAGAAAAAAACCCCGGGAAATTTTTTAAAAATTGGGAAATTTAAAAGTCAAAACGTAATAAAAATTTTCTATAAAAAATGGCGCATCAAAAAAAAAGTAAAAAAATGCAAAAAAAATTTAAAAGGGTTTTTTAAAAAAATTTTTTTTAAAGATAAAAATAGGAAAGAGGGAAAGCTTTTTAATTGAAAAAAATTTTTAAAAAGGGAAAAAATCAAAAAAATTTTTAAAGAAAAAAAGGGAAAAAATTTTAAATTTGGAAAATAAAAAATTTTTTAAATGTAAAGAAACAAAAAAAAATTTTAGGGTTTTAAAATTTATCACTTTTTGTAGAGATAAGAAAGGGTCATATTTAAAAATTGTGTAAAAAGGGGAAACTTTATAGTTATATTATAAATTTTTTTTCCTCTTTTTTAAAAGTGGAAAATTAAAAAAGGTTTTAAAAAATTTTGGGGAAAAAAATTTTTAAAAACCCCAAAAAAATAATTAAAGGGTTTTTTTAAAAAATTTTTTTGTAACATTTTTTTGGGGGTAATAATTTTTTCTATATAAATGGGGTCTCAAAAAAAATGTCCCAAAGTGTCAAGAAGAAAAATAAAAAAAATTTTAAATTTTAAGGAATTATACTTTTTTAAAATGAAAAAATTAAACCCCTTTTGGAAGAAAAAAAAAGGGTTTTTTTTGTAAAAAAAATTTAAAAAAAAATTTTTTTTAAATTTTTTAAAAAACTGGCATTTTAAAGTAAAAAAAAAAAAAAGGGGGTTTTTTGCAAAAAAATTTTGCAAAAAAAATTTTTAGCAAAAAATTTAAAAAAAACAAAAAAGGCCCTTTTTGGAATAAAAAAAAAAAATTTTCTACGAGGGTTCCTAGTTATGCTAAACATTTACAAAAAAAAATCATAATTCGAGATTTTTTAAAAAAAAGAAAATAACATTTTTTGTTTTTTAATTTTTTTGGGTTTTTCTAAAATCAGTCGAAAATTTTTCCCAAAAATTTGTAGAAAAAAAGATTTCCTTTTTAAAAAATTTTTCCCAAAAAAATTTTTTAAAATTTTGGGTTTTACAGTTTTGATAAAATTTTGGGGGTTTGTCATCAAAAACCCAAAAAATTTTAATTTTGGATAATTTTTTTTTTAGATTTTTTTAAAGGGGTTTGGTATTTCTTTTTTCTGAGCTCGGGATAAGAAATTTTGGTTTTTCCCAAAAATGTATTTTTTTTTAAAAAAAACCCCAAAAAAAAAGGTTTTTTTTTTCTTTTCAAAATCTTTAAAAACCCCAAAGGGCTGGTTTTATAAAAATAAATTTTTTTCCCCTTTGTTTTCCCCATTTTTCCCCCCTTTTGATTTCATTTTTAAATTTTGGGAAGTGTTTTACTTCATTCTCTAAATTTTTTAATCTTGTTTTAAATTTGTACTCCCCAAAGGGTTTTCTAATAGAGGGCAAAACTTCTTTTAAAAAACCCAAGTTTTAAAGATTTTTGCCTTTTTTTTATGTGATCTCAAAATTAAAAAATAAAGTCCTGATTCTTTAATAAAAATAGTTTTTTTTTTGAAAGTTAGAAGGTGGGGAAATAAAATGACCCCCCTTATTTTTTTTTCAAATATGATAATTTATAAATCATTATCAACATGCCTCAAACCCTTTTTGTTTCGTATTTCATTTTCTAAAATTTTCCCTGCAAATCTTTTTTTTTAAAAAACCCCAAAATTCTTTAAAATTTTTTTCCAAAATCGAAAAAAATGTTTTGTTTTTTAAATCTAATTGATTATTGAGCAGGTCTACAACGGGTTCCATTTTTGATAGAAAAGAAATTTAAAATAGTAATTTTTTTTTTTTCGAGAAAAAAAGGCCAGATTCATTGATAAAAACAGTGTCAAATGAAGATTGTTAAGGGGCCTTTTTTAATAGCCCCTTGTTTTTTAAGTAAAAATAAATTGGGAAATTTTTTCATCATCATCAAATATTTTTTTTCCTTTTTTAAACTTAAATTTTTATTGTTGTTTTATTTTTCATTTTTTAAAAAATTTTCCCCCCCAGAGTCTTGTATAGTTAGAACATTTTTTTAATTCTTTTAAAAATTTTTTTTTAATTGGAAAATAGTCTATTTCATTCGGTTTTTCACTAATTTTTTTAAACCCCTAAACAACATTTGGAAAAAAGTGTACAAAATTTTTAGGGTTCCTTTTTTGAAGGGTGTTCGGTATGATTTTCAAAACTAGGTTTAACGAGATTACAAGTACTTCAAAATTTTTTCAAACGGGCTAAATTTTTGGGGTTTTTTTTTCCCAAAATACCTGATTTGGCCAAAAGTTTCTTGAACAAACCCTAATAAATCTACTTTAAAAGCTGGGAAAAAAATTTTTCTTACTGGGGATTATATTTGAATTTTATTAGAGAGATAATTTTTTTTTTTTTCAAACTTTTTTTCGTCAAAAATTTTTAAAAATTTTTTTTGATTTTTTTTAATGTTTTCAGATAATTTTTTAAAGGGGAAATTTTTTTTTTGATCGAAGGTATAAAAATCCTTTTTTTAAACCAAATATTTTGTTATGTTCTTTTCACTAAATCCAAAACAAAAGGAGAACTTTTACTAATATTTATTACAAAATTGTCAGAATAAAAACCGCTTAAAACCCATGAAATAATTTGATTCTTCCTCAAAAAAGAATAGGATGTTCCCCAAATTTAAAAAATAATTTTGAGCCCTTTTTGAAGTCAAAATTGAACAGCCCTTTATTTTCGCAAGCGTTGCTTCAAGATGAAAATCTTCTATTTAAAAAAGGGGGAAAAAAATTTTTTAAAACAAAAAAATCAGATAAAACTTCAAACTAAAGAAGAAAACAAGAGAGATCAACCATCAACCCGTTAAATTTTTGGTTCAAGTGGTTTTTTTAAAAAAAACTTTTTTTTATTGAAAATTTTTTCTACAATAGGTTGGGTTCCTTTTCCAAATTTGGGAAAAGTTTTTAGAAAAAACTTTAGAACAAACGCCTATAAAAAATTACAAGAAAGTTTTGAAAAATTGGAAAAATTTAAAACAAAAAAATATCCATTTTTATAATGCTTCTGAGGAAAATTTTTTCCTTTAAGCAAATGTAAACCCAATTCTTAATCTTTTTTGATGATTGTATTTTGGAAAATCAGGACGTTTTAAGGGAAATATTTCGTAATGTCTCGTCACAAAAACAATCTTGTATCTATTTTTCCCAAGCTTTTCAAATTTTTATAAACAAGTTATTAGAAAAATTTAAATATGTTGTGTTTTTTTAAGAAGATGATCACTATTCGAAAAAAATTTACAACAATTAAAAGGGGGAAACTATATGAGTTTTAACCATTTAATAAATTTATGTGAAAAAATTTGGAAAAAAGACTACGGTTTTTAATTTAACTAACTTTGAACCCTAAAAAGGAAAAATATTTAAATAATTTTCTAATATAAATGCTGTTCAGTGGTCTGACAAATCTACTTGATAAAATATTTGTTCAATTATTTTTACATTTTCTTTATTTTTATTTACATTATAAAACAACTGAAAACGGTAAATCGTTCACGTTTTCACGTTCGTGTTCACGTTTTCTTTACACGTTCACGTTTTTTTTCACGCTTTTTTCGTTTTTCACGTTTTTTTTCTTTTCTTTTTTTACGCCCCCGTTTTTTTACGTTGTTTACGTTTCAAAATTTTCCTAAATAAATGGCGAAAAACTTCAGAAGAAGCAAAAAAACTTGATCAAATAGAAAAGAAATTAAATCAAAAAAATTTAAAAAACAGATTCAAATTGATGAAAAGAACAAAAATTTTTTCAAAAAATTAATCAACCTGTAACTTCTGCAAAAAAAAAACGTTGGGGAAAAATTTGAAAATTTTTTAAGGATAATCAAAATTTAATGAATTTGGTTCCATTGTACGACATTTGCCGATTTTTCGATCCCAGAATCTGAGTTTGAATTCCCAAAAATTCCATCGTCACACCTTTTTAGACCTAAATCTTTGAAAAATTAATAGTTGAACCAATAAGCCCCGGAACAAGGATATAAAAATTGGGGAAATTGGTAGAAAATTCTTCCTAGAGCGAAGGATATAAATTTGGTTTGTTTTGGGGTAGAAAAAAAAAGTTTTATGTTTGGAAATTTCCCCGAAATTTTTAACATAATACATGTTTTAAAAAAAAATGTACAAAGGAACTCAGGGTTTATGGAGATTATTAACGGGCATGATTTCCAAAAGACGGTTTTTTTCTAAAGAAGACTTAAAAAAGTATACTGAAATTTTATGGAAATTGATTCAATTTCAAAAATAATGATCCATCAACAAAGAAACCAAATCAAGTAAAGGTAAAAAATATCTCAATTTTTTAAACAATTTTGGGAAAAACGAATCAAAGGGATCAGGTTAAAAAAATACAGTGATAATAAGATTTGGGAAGATATATCAACGTTTGACAAAAATGATGGAATTAATAATTAATTTATGTCAAGAGAAGGTGGAAATAAAAAATTTTTTTTAATGAAAAAAAAGCAAAATTAAAGATTTTATTCGAAAAACTTGACGAAATGATTGAAAAACCTGATGGGAAATTTAAAAATTTAAAAAGAATTTTGCCCGGAAAAAGTTCATCTAGATTGAGGGTAGTGGACTTTTTAATGATTTTATCAACAAATTTTCCTTTTGAATTACAGTACCAACTTATCAGTATCTGGGGGCCCGGGAAAAACTCGAAAAAAGACTAAAAAGGGAGATCCCGGGGTGAATAAATTAGATCAAGCTGCTAGGAACACGATATTTTTTATGCAAAACATAGAGACACAAAATTTCCCGACATATAGCAGATAAAGTTTTTTGCAAAAATAAAGCAAGGATAGTTTTTATCAAAGATGCTAGTTTTGGTGAAAATTTGTTGCGCTTTCAACAGCTGGAGCAATGTTTTTAAAAAGAAAATAGGAATGGGAATCAAGAGAACTTGAAATTTTAACTATATAAAAGGAGGTGAAGTAAATTTCAGCAAAAATCAGAAAGAAAAAATAAAAACCGCTTTTTAAAAAGAAAATACCCGTTGTATTTAATTTTAAAATAGATCAACTAAAAAATGGGGGAAGATAAATATTTTTAAAAAAATAACAATACAATAAAATCGAAAAACTAAGAAAAAAATAAAGGAACCAGAATAGAATTTTCCCTTTTAAAACAGTTGAAAGAAAATTAAAAAAAGGTGGCTTTGAAAGATTTATTAGATTTTGGAGAAAATATTCCAGTTGTTAAAAATGTTGTTCCTTTTGTTCGTAAAGCGCTCCCTCGTTAAAAAGGGTGTGATTCCTATTTTTCGAAACATTTTAAATTGGTTAGATAAAAAGTTGGAAGATGTTACGGATCTGGATTAGATGAAAAACTTTGAATTAGTGAAATCAAACATTGAAAAAAAAATTTTAAACCTTTAACATTCGGGAAATTTGGGAAAAAATCTGCAAAAAAATTAAAAATTTTAGAGGAATCTTCATGAGAAATACATTACCTGAAAAAATTAAAAAATTTTGAATGTGGAAATTTTGAATTTAACCGATTTTGGGGAATGGAACGCATTGGGTTTGTTATTATAAAAAAGAAAAGAATGCATGTTATTTTGATTGTATGGAAGAATTGAGGACAAACCCCCTATAGAATGATTAAATATTTGAAAAAAATCAAGCGTCTACTACAAAGATTCTCAGATTCAAGACTTAAAGATCCCCCAAATTTTTGGCATTTATGTGTTTTTTTTTTTTTTAAGAACTGGTAATGGAAAGATTTTTTAAAAAAGTTGTTAAAAAATTATTCTTAATAAATATGGATTCACAAAAAATTTTTGACGTATTTTGGGAAAACAAAATTTTTCAAAAAGTGATAATAGTTTAATTTTTTATAGTTTTAGAAAAGAGTTTTAAACAAATTAGAAAATTTTTTACAAAAAACCCTTCAGATTAGATTGTTTTCTGTCGAGATTGAGATTTTAAAGCAGAATATGAAACAAACTTGCAAATTTCATGAGTTCAAATGAAGTTGCTGATAAATAAAAACTTGGAAAAAGAAGTTGAGAGGTGTAAAAAAATTATTTACAAATTTAAAAGTCTCATATCGAAAAAGCTGATAAAATTACTGAAGCGATCAAAGTTGAAAAAAATTTGTTAGTTTGGCTAAAAAAAAAAAGAATTGTCGTGTTCGACCTGGTATTGACAAACATGATTTTGTTTTTAAAAAGAAAAAATTTTAAAACCTCTAAAATTATCAAAAACATCGATATTGTTGTTTACATGATCCCGAATTTTAAAAAAATGCCTTAGATTTTTAAAGGAAAAAAAAAATTAGCAGTTTTTAGTAAAGGAATTAATCCATTTGATTTTTGTTGTAATGATTCAATTAGAAGATCCTTTTAAAAATGTTTAATGAACTAAAACAAAATTATGAAATCAAAACAGCATTTTAAAGATTTTACAACGAAGTCTATGAAAATTTAGAAGCCAGAAATAAAAGATCAGTAGACAATTTGGGTAAAAATTAATGAAAAACTTACAAATTTTAAAGAGTTTTTTGATAAGTTTAGTTTAGATGCTACGAAAACTTTTGAAAAATATTGGTCTTTAAATTTGTTGAATACAATGATTCAAATTTCTGCCCAAAATTTCAAAAATTAGAAGAAAAAATTAATAAGTTCGAGGAAGTTTTGGGAAAAATATAGGTCTTCATGTGGGAAATTTTATGGATGAAAAATTTTCCTTATATAAATGGCGCTCATAAACTGTGTGAGGTGTAAAAAAAAAAACTGAAAAAAATGATAAAAATACTATGCAAATATCAAGGGAGTTAAGAAAAATTTCTGGAAAATGTGTTTAAATGTAACGCAAAAAAGAGTCAATTTATAAAAACTTAAAATTTTTTTTTCTTAATAAATAGAGATGGCGGGCCCATTACAGTGCTTTCGATTTTTTTAAAAGGCAACACGAAAGAGATTTGAAAAAAGAACATTGGGATGATATTTCTCAAAAATATGAATTATCCGAAGATATGATGGATTATACGTAAACAAATTAAATTGGAAATAAAAATTGCTAAATATAAAAAATCTGTCCCTAGAGTTCATTCAAGAAAATATACATTTCAATTAAAAGATCATATGTCTGTTCTTTGTCTCTATCAACACTTTAGTATAAAAAATTTTTGAATGAAAAAAAAAAGATACAGTTTTATTGGAAAAAATTATAGATAGCGGGTTTCTATCCTGGCAAATTTTATTGCAATAAGTTACCGAGATCGCAAAAAAATTTTTAAAGGGAAAAAATCCCGAATATGAAAGAAGTAGATCATTAAAAATGACTAAAAATTTTTAAACTTTTCTTATAAAAACGTACATTTTGATCGATGAAAAAATGAAACTTTCTTATCATGATGTTTAAAATTTCTAAAAATTTTTTTTTTTTTAAATGGCGGACTTTCAGAAAATATGCTATGATATTGAAAGGGCGGGGTTTTAAAAATTTTTTATCCAATTAAATAAACAACATTTGAATGAACCGAATAAAAGAACGAGTTTAATATTTATTTTGGAGATAAAATTTTGCTCGGGCTAACTTCCATTTTATATTTCTGGGAAATTTAACAAAAAAGAAAAGGTCAAAACATATCTTGGAACTGATAATGTTAGATTTAAACGATAAATTTTTTACCGTTTTTTATTTTCTAAAAATTGAAGTAAGAAAACCAATAAATTGATAGAAGAAGTCGAAAACTGTGGCCAATTAAGCACTATTAAAGGAACCATTTGTTTTTTCCAAAAGTGGGGTTTTTCAAAAAAGTTTTGGGAAACAACTTTTTAAAATTTTGGGCAATTTGAAGGGGGTCGGGATTTAGCCCCATTTCGGCTTAGGATTCCCCTTTTAAAAAGTAAATTTTCCAAACTATAAAGGTGGGTTTTTCATTATTTCATAAGAGCTAAAGACGATGATGTGATTCTGAAGACTGCAACTGGAAATGTTAAAGCCTGTTTTATGGCAAAAATTTCAATTAACGAATTTTTTATTAGAGTTCCGATGATTTTTTTACAAAACCACGAGTAAAATTCCGTTGATTTATAAATTAAAAAAATCTCAAAACATTATGTTTAATTTTCTAGATTGGCAATGTATTGAGCAAAAAGGTATTTCCGGAAAAACTTATTCGTTCGAATCACAAATATTTATAGAAATATCTTCCCAAACCTAAGTTTGTTATTAAAAGGTTTTTTAAACAGATAGAAAAGAATAATCAAAAGAAAAATCCTTCAAAGTTTGATAGGTTTTTAATGTAAAAAATATCAGAGTAAAATTGAACGGTTCTTATTATCCAATGAATTACAAAATTTAAACATTTCAGGAGGTTTTTTCAGAACATGTATCAGATGTATCAAGTTTTTTAAAAAAGTTTACACAAAAATTTTGGAAATGTATTAAAAATCCTAAAGAACTTTTAGCGAATAGCCCTTTATTTTTTGTCATTGTTTACAACAAAGAGTTTGAAAAAATATTTCGGGTTCAAAGAACGATATAATTATCAAATGGATTTTCAAAATGCTGTTACAAACGCAAATTTTTTTTATGTTGTTGTTTTTTCTGAGAAATTTTTACCCTATAATGTAAATTAAGAACGATTTTAAAGAGAAATTCAGTAGTTAATGATGTTCAAATTGTTTCTTTCTTTCCTTCAAAAACTTCAAAAATATACTCTTTCGCTGATAAAAAATCACGTTTCCCTTCCCGGAATAATCTTTGTAATCATAGACAAAATATCCTAAAAATTTAAATAATAAAATAAAACTTTTAATTTTTATCTGGGTAGTTGAAATATAAACATAAATATTTGCCTAAAAAATTTATTTTCTCGGAAAGATTAGTTCCATACCTTCCATTTATTCTTTTTGAAAAAAATGGAAGAATTAATGCCAACTGTTACAAGTGTTAAAAATTAGAGGAAAATTGTTGAAAAAAGATTAGTTTTTTAGAGATTGTAATTTAATTTTGTATGAAAGACCTAAACCTAAGAAATTTCGAAATAAACAAACACATTTGAATAATCTGCTTACAAAATTGCAATATGGAGGAAAAAAAACAAAAAAAATTTTTGTTACGGAATTTAGAAAACGAATAAAAAATTTTTACTTATCTTTTGGGAACCTTTTAAAAAAAATTATTTTCCTTTTCAAAGAATACATTAGGTTTGAAAGGTTTTTAAATACACGCTTTTATTATAAAGAAGATTTTCCCTAAATCTTTCACTTTTTGGACATTGAATTTGACTACGTTTTTAAACCTGAAATTTTTGATAAATTTTTATAGTACATTTGGAGAAAGAAAATGAAGAACCTCTGAAAAGAATGCGGTTTTTCTCACATTCTCCCCGACTTCTCGAGGGGGATTGGTTTGCAAATTTCATTTTTTCCGTTTTTTTAGATTTTTTTATTAAGATTTCTGGATTTTTTTTATTAAAACAGCTTAGAAATTAGAAGCCTACAATGAACGGTAAAACAGCTATAGATTCGGGTTTTTTAACATTCGTGATTTTTCCCGATTTGTTTTTGGTTCAATGGGCAGTATTTTTCATTTATTTTCGACTGTCCCAAAAGTGTCCTAAAAACCGGCATATTCATATCTACTTATATATATATAAAATATATATATATATTATATATATATATTTTATATATATATATATATATATATACACACACACACACACAAACACACACCAAAACACAAACACACACAACAAACACACACCCCCCACACAAACACACACACACAGCTGTTCACATTTAAACAGGTATTGACTTTAAATCTTTTTTCAAGAAAAAAAGTTTAGAAAACAAATTTCCTCTTTTGTAGTGTGAAAAAAAATTTTTTATTATGTTTTTTAAAATACTAACCCTTGTTTTTATCCCTTTTTTTAAAGGAAAAAAATTGAAATTTTTGAAAAAAGGTTCAACATTTTAATATTCTTGTAAGTTTTCAAAAGGGGGTTTGATTTTGCGTTTTTAAAAAATAACAATTTTTATTGGCTCCCTTTTTTTAAAGGGGAAAAAATTTTTTCTTTCTTTTTCCAAATGGGATAAAAAAGGTTAACAAAAAAAAATTTCATTTTCTTTAGGGGATAAAAAATAAAACTTTTTTTAAAAATCACATAAAACAATAGAGGGGAAAACTAAAATTTTTTGGACAACCTGCTATAAAATTTTTTTTCTCTTTTAAAACAAAAAAGTCCCAAAAAAATTTTTGGAAAAACCCCCTTTTGGAACACTCTGTATATTTTAAAAATTTTGGGTTTCTAACTCGGGGAAAAAAACATTTTTGGGCAAATTTAAAAATTTTTTACAAAAATAACCAAAGCAATTTTTTGGGGTTTTCATTAAATTTTCCTTGGGGTTTTTAGATATCAAGCATATAATATAAGTAATTTTTAGTTAAGAAGGGGAGAAAAAATTTTAAAACCCATATTTTAAAGTAAAAAAATTTTTTGTTTTAATCCATTTAAAATATTTTACTTTTTGGACAAAAAAAAATTTTTTTTTATTAAAAAGTTTTTGTATAATCTTAATTTTTAAATTTTTAAAAATTTAAACCCCTTTCATTCCCAAAAAAAAAATTTTTTTTTTTAAATTTTAAAAAGTTTCTCTACGGTATATTTGCATATTTTAAATTAGTTTTTTTCGAAAAAACTTATAATTTTAGGGCAAAAAATTTTTTATAAACCCCTTTTTTAAAAGTTTCCAAAAACCTATATCAAAAATTTTAATGAAAATACTTAATTTAATTTAAAAAAATTTGTACAAAAAATTTTAAAATAAGGCCCAAGCATAACAATATTTTTCGTTAACCCTTAAATCCTTTCCCGTCATTTAAAAAGAAAAGGGGGAATATTACCCTTTAAAACCCCAGATATGAACACATTTTTGCACAACAGGGTAATTTTTTAGTCTTGTCATTGTCTGCCATGCTTTGTCTGTTTTCTTCTGCTTCCTTTTAACAGTCAACCCCCAAAGGGGAATTAAAAGGGGAAAAAAATGGAACCTTTATTTAAAAAAGTACAAATACTTTTAAATTAAACAATACTTTCATTAAAATTCCCAGCCCCTTTAAAAAACTCATACACTATTTTTAAAAGGGAAAACCAGTTTTTCAGTCTCTTAAAAAAGGGGGCAAGGGGTTTGAATTACATTTTCCCAAAAATTTTGCTTTTGGTCGGGTTTTGGGGGGGGTGTTCAAAATTTAAAAATTTTAATAAAAATTTTAAACAAAAGAAAGAGTCAGAATCATTTAAAAAATTTAAAAAAAAAAAGGTTAAAAATGGATTAGGACTTTGCCTACCCTTTTTTTATTCCGAAGCGTACTAACGCCGATTCAAGGGGTTTTTCTACCCCTACACCCAAAACGGAAAAAAGGGGGGGTAACTTTCGTATCCAGCACAAAACCCGTGTTTTTTTAAAGCTTGGGCCCTCTGGGGTTGGGGGAAGGGGTAACAAATTTATTTTTTTTAGTTTTATTAGATTAAACTTTTTTTTTTTATGACGCTTGCAAACAATTTTTGGGGAATTTTTTCCCCCAAAAAAATATTATTATTTTGACAATGGAAAAAAAAGATCAATGTAAATACCCCCCCCACGTTTAACGGGGACTACAACTTATTTAAAGGTTTTTAATTTAAATTTTCTTTTTGTTATAAATTTTTTTTTATAAAAATTTTTCCCAGATTCAGTATACCCCGTATAATGTTTAAAGGGGGTAGTGATCATTCATCTAAATTGGGGGAAAAAAAATTTAAAAAAATAACACTAAAAAACATTAAAAGTATAAGCAATTTAAAAAAAATTAAAAAAAAAAATTTAAAAAAAAAAAAATTTCGAACTGTGAACAATTTTCGTTAAAAATTTTGGCCACGTTTTAAATTTTTTATTATAAAATAAAAACGGAGATAATACAAAAAATAAAGTATTCCCCACTAAAATGAACAAAAAGAAAAGGGTTTTAAAAAACCAGATTGGGTGGGGGACAATTTACCTTTTTCAAAAATATTTATAAGGGGGAAAAAACCCCCCCTTGAAAATTTCCCCCAAAAAATTTTTAAATAAAGCTAGAATTGGTATTCCTACTGAACCCAAAATATAATTTAAGTAACGAAAAAGTTTTTGGGCTATGGGGGGTTTGGAAAAAAGGGGGTCAGAAAAAATGCTAAAATGGGGGCATAATTAATTAAAATAAAATTTAAAAACTTTTTATAAGTAAAAGGGGCCAATCTAACCTCAAAAGGACCTTTTATTTTTAACAAACTTTACAAAATATTAAAAACCCTAAGGGCCCCATTTGGAAAAGAGAAAATTTAAAAAACCCCTAATTAAAAAAGGGGGAATCTATAAGGTGGATTTTGGAAAATAAATGTCCATATTTTTTAACTTTTTATCGTTTTTTCTACAAAAATTTTTAAGTTTTTACAGTTACAGTAAATTTAAAGTTAATTTTTTTTTTGGGATATTTTTGGGGAAAATTATACTCCTATTAACAAAAAATCAATTTTCCTTTTCCCAAATTAAAATGAGAAATATTTTGGGAAAAAAAAAATTTTAAATCATTTTTTTTTCACTTAAAAAAAAATCTCAAAACGAGACAAACACGATTCTAATAAATTAGAAGTAGTATTTTAAAAAATTTTAAAAAATCAAAATTTTTTAAAAGCCCCCAAAAATTTTTGTTAAAACCACTTTTAAACCCTTTTTTTTAAAATTTTAGATAAAAATTTTTCAAATTTTAAAATAAAATTTTCTTTTTAAAAAATTTTTTGTATTTGTAATAGAACAAAAGTACAAAATTTTTAAAACCCCTTTAAAAAACAAATTTTTTGTCTTTTTTAAATTTTTTTCCCCTTTAAAAACGACACATTATGACAAAAGAAAAAAAAAAAAAAATTTAAATTGGGGGGAAATTTCCCAAACCCGCGTTTTAAATATTAGGGGAATAAAGCCAGAGGTTTTAATAATATTTACTTTTTTTTCATTTTTATTAAAAGTTGTTTAAAAAATTTTCTTATTAAATTTTTATACCCCGGGAAACTAATAGTGTCAAACAAAACAATAATTGTTGCATAATTTTTGGGTTTAAATCCAAAACCTGCCAAATTTAAAAAAAAAAAATGCCCCCACCTGTTTTTCATTGCAAAATTAAAAAACTGTATTTTAAATTTACCAAAAAAAACCCCCCCTTGTGTAATAAATTGGGGTTTTCTTTAAATTAACCCTTTTTTCAAAAGGGGAAATTTTTAAAATTTTTAACCCAAAAAAAGAAAGGGTTTTATTAGTATTACCCACTACAAAAAGTAAAAATTTTAAAGTTTACTCTAAATGCAGTAAAATTTTTACATAATTAAAAAAAAAATACTTACATTGCCCCCCTGTCCATTTAAAATTAAATTTTTTTTAAATGAATTTTAAAATTTTTTTATTGGTTAACCTACTAAGAGTGGATCTACCCACGGGGAGATGTGAAGAAGGGTTTTTGGGGGAGACCACTAAAAAAGAAAAATTCGGTTTTGGAAACAGTTCAAAAAAAAAATTGAGGGGGCCGAGTACTAAACCCCCAATATTTTATCTTAAATATTTTTTTAGAAGGTTTTTATTTATTTATTCCCTCGAACTGGGGGAAAAAAAAATATTTAACTGCAGTGTTTAATTCATTTAAAAGGGGTTTTTTCTTTTATTCACTGTTTTAACTTTAAAACCCCTTATGTTAATTTAAACCCTCCTTTGTTTAAAAAAAGCTCTTATTTTATCAACAGTTTTTTTAAAAAAGTAATAAATAAACCGTTTTCATATTAAAAACCCCTTTTTTAAATTGAGTTACGAAATAATTGATAATTTTTTAAACCTTTTGTCCACTTTAAAAATAGTTTTTTTTTTTTCAAGCCCTTTTTTATTAAAAAAGTAGTCCTTATGTCGAGTTGTTGTTTTTTTTATGGGGAATTTTATTTTTTCAAATTACCCTTTAATAAAAAACCCTTTTTTTTAAAATAAAAAGTTTTTTTTTTTTCTTTTTAAATTATTTTTTGAGGAAATTTTTATTAAAAAAATTTTCAAATTTTTTTATATAAATTTACTTTTAAAAATTTAAAAAAAAAAGTAAGTTTTTTAAACTTTACTGGGGTTTTTTTCTTTAAATGAAAAACTTTTACGTATTTTTCAATAAAGAAAAAACCCCCAAAAATACTCTTTTCAATTCTGTTCTGCATAAGTTTTAAAAAAAGGGGGCCAGTCATGCAAGGAAAAAAAAAAAACGACGCCAAAAAAACCTTTTGTACAAAAACCCATGAAAAAAAAAAAATTCGGGGGGGCTCAACGTAATTTTTTTAAAAACCGGGGAATGAGGATTACAAATTACCAAAAAAAATTTTTTTTGATCCAATTTAAAATTTTTAAAAAAATAAAAAAAAAATTTTAAAAAATATTATTAAAAAGGGAAATAATAAAAGGGGGTACAACAAAAAGTAAAAATTTTTACTTTTTTTACATAAAAAAAATTACCCCTATACAGAAAACATTTAAACGTATTTTTACCAACCCAAAAACAAAAAAAAAGGGCCCTGGTATTGTTTCCAAAGAAGGACATCTACAATGCTTATCGCCTGAGTGCCGATCCTCGCATACTCAACCGTTTTTTTGGGGGGATAATCCATGCATTTGTGAAAACCCCCCCATGGAACTTTTGAAAAATTTTTTACAGCGGGAAAATCGAAATTACACCATATTTTTTTTTAAAAAGGGGGGATTTGGGATTAAAAATTTTTAAAAATCATTTTTTATATTCCTTAACCTCCTTATTATTTTCATTTAAAAATTACCAAAAAATCCCCCTTTGTGTTTTAATTTTTGTTTCTCACACGTGATTTCAATCAAAAACTAAAAATCAACATACCCCCAAAGAGGGTTTTTTTTTTGGGGTTTTAAAATTTTATTGCCAAAAAACCCCCATAGGGGAAAAGAAAAAAATAGCATTACTAAAAACGCTAGCTTTTAAACCCAATTTATCGACTTACCAAAAAACTAAATTTCTCAATTTCCCCCGTCCCCCAAACCCCCTTTTCCCCTTATTTTTGTTTTAGATTCGTATCGCATCCTTATAAGTAGCGTAATAAAATTTTTTTTTTAGTCCCCCAAATTTTTGGGACAAAAAAAAAAATTTTGGCTTGTCTGTTTTTTTAGTCATAAGTTTTTTGTTTTTTAAAACCCCCCCTGCCCTTTTTTGGGATATGGTTTATTTTTTTAGTACATTGTTTTGCGTTTTTGCTTTTTTTTGCTCTCTTTTTTCCTTTTTTTCAGTTCAATTTTTAAAAATTAAATTTTTGCTTTTCATAAACTGTTCTTAAATTTTTGCCATCTTTAAAAAAATTTTGACTTCACCCCGGGGAAAAAAAAAGTTATTTTTTCGAAAAAGAGGGGTAATGAAACCCAAAACCCTTTGTTTTTTCAAAGAGAAGTTTTTAAAAATAGTTTTTTAAACCCTGTTTTGGTCCAAAAGGGGAAAAAAAATTTACTTTTTAGTTTTTTTATTATTAAAAGGCCCAAACCCCAACAGCAATTTTTCCCATTGCCAAAAATTTCCGCACAATGGGACTGAAACCCGGGGAAAAAAATTAAATCCATTTTTAATTTTTTTCAATTTTCATTTTAAAAAAATTATAAGGGGGAAAAGCGTTCGTTTTTTTTACTTTTAAAATTTTTTTTTTTCTTGCAACTTGGGGTTTCGAATAAAAAAAGAATATATAAAATAGAAAATATAAAATATTTATCATTAAGTTTTCCCCCGATTTTTTAACATTTCTTTTTTTTATTTTGGGAAATTTTTTTCTCCTTTTAAAACCCTTTAAAAAGTTTTAAAAAATTAAAAGTTTCCCCCAAAAATTATGTAAAAATAAATTTTCAAAAAATATGATTATTTTTTCATTATTTTAGTTCTATTTTAATTTTTGTTATTTAGTAAATTTTTAAATTTCTATTCTTAAGGGGGGAAAAAATTTTGTGCAGTTTTTTTAATCAAATGTACATTTTTTTTTTTGGGTTTTTAAAAAAAACCCTTTAAATTTTTTGGGGGTTAAACATACATTTGTATAAACAGAAATTTTTTTGAATTGAATTAAAAGTAAAAAAAACAAAAAACGTTTTTCCCCTAAACCATAAATTGGGGTTTTTTCCTTGGGGATTGCTTTTTTTTCCCCTTTGGGGTTAGAGCTAAAAATTTTTAAAAATCTTCAAAAATGTTTTTATTAAATAAAATTTTTAAATTGGGCCCCTTTTTGTAGAAATGTTGGAAAAAAGGAAAGGGTTTTCAAGTATTTTTATTAAAAAAAAAATTTGGAAAATAACTTGATAATCAAAACGTTACTAAGTTTTTAAAATTAGTATTTTTGGAAAAAAGTTTAAATTTTCCCCCCCAAAAAATTTAATTTTTTATAGAAACATTATAAATTAAAATTGGTTTTTCCTTTGTAAATAATATTTTTGAAATAAATAAAACTCATACATATTTTTCTTTTAGTCACTAATAAAAAATCTTTCAATAAAAAAATTTTACCATTAAGGAAAAAATTTTATGAAAAAGTTTTTTTCGTAACAATGAAAATTTGCAAAAAGGGGTTTTTCCACTGATTCCAAAAAAACTTTTGGGCAACTTTATTATATTAAAAATAAAAATTTCTTTTCACATTTAAAGGGTTTATTCACTTTTTTTTTAGATTAAAAAAAAGTTTCGCATGACTTTTTCCCAATTTTTACAAAATACTCTTTAAAACCTGTTAAAGCCCCCTAAATATAAATATGTAATAATAAAAAAGCGCATATTACAAAATTTTAAAAAAAAAAAAAATATCCCCCCTCAAAAAACCCAAAATTTTTGTATATAAAAAATACGCTTTTGGGGAGCTTGAAAACGGTTTAAAAAAAGAAGAAAAGAGATATATCATTTCATGTCTATTTCGTTTTCAAAATTTTAAAAACTAGAAAATTGAATAACAGGCAAGACAAGTTAGTGATACAAAACGGTTGATATAAAGTATTTTTTTAAATTAAAACAAAATGTTCCCTTAACAAAATTTTTTAAATTTTAAAAACAGTGAAAAAAAAAAAAAATCAAACAAAAATTTTGGGGTTTGGACTGTAGGGGGCCACTAAAAAAAAACAAAGATCACTATTAACAGCTGAAATAGGATCATACAAAAATTTTTAAAAATTTAAATTTAAAAATTAAATTCAAGGGGGCCCCCCAAAATGAAGGATGACTGGGGGTAAAATTTAATCATGATGACCACTTAAATAAAACCCCGTTATGGCAAAATTTTTGTTACATTAAAAACCCCCACCCAAGGGATATTATTACTTCAACTAATTTTATTATCGGGGAAAGTTAAACCCCGGCCCTGGGGGTTTTTTCAGGTTTAAAATAAGGGGGCAAGTAGATAAGCCCGGGGGTTGGGGGCTTACACACCGACGATGGGGGCCCCAGCATAAAAATATTTTCCCCAAAATTTTAAAATTAAAAAAAATTTTTCTATTCATTTTATAAAAGTGAGGGTATTAAAATTTTTATTATTCACAATATCCCAAAATTTTTTTCAAAAAAAACATTTATCGCACCAGAAATTTTTTAAAATTTAAGGTTTAAAAATTAAAGGGGCCTTTTGGTTTATCTTTTCCCAACAATGAACCCATATTTTTGTACACAACCCCATACCTCATCTCAAAAATGATAACTTGGCCGCTCCAAAATGAAAATTTTAAAAAGGGGGTATCATCTCTTTCCGGAAAAATAAAATAGAGTTTAAATTCACATACTTTCTTGAGGTTTTAAATTAAAAGTTTGGCACCCTCTTCACATTTTTTCCTTTAACCCTTGAAATTAAATTTTTATAGTTGCTTCTAAGAGAGAATTTTATAGGGGAAAAAAGCATAGATATTGTGAATCCAATTACTCAAAAAAAGACATCGGAATTGAATTAAAATTATTTTGGAAAGAAATTGTTACTGTTACTGGTATTCAAAAATGTTTCGAAAAGCCGTGCTACTAGGTTTTCCGGTTTTTCCTTTAAAAATTTCAAGGTTTTAATGCAAACCCCTCAGCAACCCCAAAGACGAATGAAAGGGAGTGACACAAAACACCTTTTTTTAAGGGAAATGACTCCAAGAGTTTTAAGCTCCTGTCACGTTTCTGAAAAAAATTTCCCGGGGCTTTTCAGCAGCTATTCTAAAACCTCTTTTAAATTTTTTTTCACATTTATTTACATAAAAAGACGAGATCTTTTAATTTTTTAAACCCCTTTTGAAAGAAATTGCGACTTCAAAGGGGCATGTTTTTTAATCTGAATTTTTCTTCGTTTTTCCCTAACATTCAAAATTAAACCCCTTTTCGGGGGAAAAAAATTTTTAAACGTATAAATATTTAAATTTTTTTAAAAACCAACCCCGAGCATAAAAGGGGTTACAATTCATCTCTTCCTATGTATTAACACAAACTTAGTGGGGTTTAAAAAAAAAAAATCAACCAACGTTGCACGGGAACAAAATAAAAAATTTTTTGGCAATATCCCCCCGAATTCTAAACAGCACTTTTTAAAAAAACCAAGGGGGGTCTGCACCCCCAAACAACCTCATATTTTACATTTTACAACACCCATGTACTAAAAAAAAAAAAATTAAAACCTTCTTAAAAAATATATTTTTTAAAATTCAAACCTTTTATTGTGTTTTGGGGGGTTTAACAACTATAAGAAATTTTTTTGGGGTTCCCCAATCACTTCGACCTGAACGATAAACTTAAAAATCCCCGGGGTTAAAAATTTAATAAATAGGGCCTAACTTAACCATCCAAGGGTTGAAAAACGGTTGAAACTTTAAGATGTTATTTGGCTTTACAACTTAGTGCCTACTAAAAATTTGAAACAACTGTACTTTACTTTAAACAGAAAACCATGACTGGAAGGTTTTAGACCAAATAAGTACCAAGGCCCCGGAAATATACTTTTTTGCCAAAATTTAGTTTATACCAATGTACATATTAATATTATAAATGGTTGTTGGTTTTTGGGAGGAAAAAAACTAAAGTCCAAATTATTCGAAAATATATTCTAGTTGAAAAGTTGATAGAAAACTTAATCTATTTATTTTTAAAATTCTTGGAAGGGGTAAATACTAAATGTATTTCAGGGTAATTGAAACACCTTTTTTATTAACTTTTTTAGAAGAAGAATTTTATCAACTGGGTAATACATGCTTTGCTGTTTAAAAAAAAACGTGCTTTAGCGTTTGAATTTTTAATAAACGAAAAATTTCTGAAAACCCCTTTAAAACAGTCATCTTTGTCAAAAAAATACATGCGGGGTTTTTTCTAACAAAATCCTTAAAAGATAAGACTTAATCTGACTTTCAATAATAATAATTAAAAAAAATTACTCTAAAAAATTTTTTAAAAGTTTTCATTTATTTAATAATAATAAAAAAATAAAAATTAAACTACATCATCCATTTTTTCGTGCTTGTCTTAATCGAAAATTTTGCCGCCCGTTTTAACTCTTTTTTGCGCCCCTTAGACTGGGGGTGCTTTTAGATCTTTCCAATTTTTTGATGAAAGGGGGAAGTTTTTGCACTTTTTAATTTTTGTTTTTTATTTAGTGGTAGTTCATAAAATGAAATATATACTATAAAAAATTAGAATTTTTTAAAATTTTAAATATTATTTTAAAATTTGTAATTCCTTCAAAAAACAAAAAAAAATTTTACAGTTAAATTTTAATTTTAACACTTTTGTCCCTATTGTTCCCTCAAAAAATATAATTTTTAAAAGTTTAGTATCCAAAAATTAAAAATTTTTGCATCAAAAATCAAAAAATACATTAATTTTTTTTGGGGTTAAATAATACATACTTATACCTTTCAATTATTAAATAATTTTAATTATTCAATTTTTCGTGAAAATTACAAGATAATCGATTCAATTTCTTTTTTAAAAATAAAAATAAATTTTTCCCTTTCCTATTCTCCATGGGGCAATTGTAATCTCAAGCAAAACTGTAAATAAAGGGGTTTTTTTATAAAACCATTTGTGTTTTTTAATGAAAACCTTGATATTTTTAAAAGTTTTTTTTAAAAAAACCCTTTTCAGGGGTTGAGTAATAACTACTGTATAAAACTTCGTATCATTTTAATTAAATGCACAATTCAAATTATACAACATTTTATTTCCCTAATTAATATGCGAAACAATAGCACACGATTTCACTTAAGACTAACTAATTTATTTAAAAATTTAGTTAAAAAAAAACTATATTTTTAAAATTAAAGCTCATCATAAATTTCCCATTTAATCGGGAAAAAATAACAAACTTAATTATTTATGAACAATTTAAAATTTAGAAATTCAAAATTTAAATACTTTTTTAAGGAAAAAAAGTAAGCTCTATTTTTTTTTAGATTTTTTTGTTTACTTACTTAAAAGAAAAACCTCACTTTTATACTTCCAGAGAAGAATATTTTTCGGCAACTATAACTCAGCTGTACCAGGGAAAAAGAAAACCTTTTGCAAGCCGACAAGGAAAGATCTGGAAAAAGCAGTTTTTCAAAAAAACTTTGACATTAAATACCCCCCCCATCTCCAACATCACCCACAAAATTGGGGCCCCAAACCCCCTTTACCCCAATATTTGACAAATTTCATAGTGATGGCCGCTTCTAACATTCATTGTGTTTTAAGCGAAACATTTTTTGATGTACCCAGTGTAGGGGGAATTTAAATAATCAGTGTGGTTTCTGACTAGGAAAATAAAAAATAAAGGGGCTTTTCTAATCTGTATTTGTAAACAAATATTATTTTCTCGGATTTAAGACCTTTATGAAAACAATATCAAAAAAAAAAAAACAATTAAGTTACTTTGGGGGAAGGTTTTTTGCTCAAATTTGACTTTTTCTTTTTTTTACAAAAGGGCGTCTAAAACTATTATTTTTAAAAAATACAATTAAGTTTTGGCTAAATGGGGAATATTAATTGTTGCTACCCCAAAAAATGAAAATGGGCTAATTCCAAAGGAAAACTTTTGATACTCAAGGATAATATTTTTTTTTTGACGCTTTTTTTTTAACCTTTTTTTTTTTTCAAATGTTTAATTTTTTAATTTAATTTAACCCACGCTTATTAAATTTATTAAAAACACAAAAATTTTTTGATAAAAATTTTTTTACACAATCACCTAACAATTTTTTACAAAAAACAAAAATTAAAAAAAATGAATTATTTTTTGAAAAAATTCAATGAAATACGCTACAAAAAAAATTTAGATATCCGAGGGAAAAGGTTTTCAAAGATGGGGCTAACCAATTCTAAAAACCCTTGCCCAACCACTTAAAAGTTGCCTCTGTTCTTTTTTCAAAAGGCCCCTCTTTTGATCTTTACAATTTATATTACTTTGCATTTTCTATTTCAAAAATTTTCCAATTTTTTTTTCCCCCAAAAATTTTTTTTTTCTTTAAAAAAAACCATTTTTTTTATTTTCCAATAAATATTGTTTAAAAATTCTGTTAAAGATAATGATTAAAAAATCAATATGCAATACAATTAAAGTTTTTCCTTTTACATCCTTTTTTCAGTTATTTAAATAACCCAAAATTTACAGGAAGGTTTTTATTTTTGTCTAAAATACTTCTTAAAAGTATGATGTTTCTTCTAAAAACATTTTAAATTAAAAAAAAAACAAAAAAAATTTAAAAGTGATCTTTAGATTTTTTAACAGAATTTTTCTGTAAAAAAAAAAAACGTCTACCATAAAAACTACATCAATAATATGGGGATTTGGAATAATCCCATTTGGAATGCACCAGGAAAATGTGGGTTTTAATACCAGTGTTCGAAAAATTCCCCAACATAATCCTGAACAAACTTTTTTAAAGAAATTTTACATCATACTGACTAGCTACCATGAAAAATAAGGTTAATCGGTTTTAATGGGGTGTTTTTTTTTTATTTGTGATGAAAATACGATTTAGGGGGTAGACGAACCTGTTGACCTTATATATTTTCCCCCCAAATAACTTTTTAAATTTTATTTTTCAATCTATATAGATTGTTTTCACAATTTGATTTGCCATAAGTGAATTTTTCATTGATTACTTTGAAATTTAAACCTTAAATTGAATGATTTTTTTTAAATTATCTATTCTAAATACTCAAACGATATATATTAAAATTTAATACAAAGCATAAAGTTCCAACGACAAAAATTAACACCTTATACAGTTCAATAGTACACCTCTTATTTGCTTATAAAAAAATCTAAATACCTTTTTTAAATAAAACAACTAAAATACGGTCAATTTAAATTCAAACAACCTGGCTCACCTTAACAGTCCAAAATTTTTCAAAATCTAGACGAGATGACGTTTTTTAGCGAAGATATTTACTAGTTATGGCACCCTCAAATATCAAGGCGGTTTCCCACCCATTACCGATTTTTCTTACCGTCGACACCATCACAAAGATTACGAGGAGACGACATACTCTCGTTATGTAAAAAAATTTTAAATACAAACTTGAGCATAAAAAAATCAAATTTTTACTAGAAAGACGTTAATTGTTTAAAAAAACAAGACACTTACTTGAATAAGTTCATAAGACTTAAAACAGATTTTTTAATATTTTTGTTTTTCACAATGTCAAAATTTTTACCATTTTTAACGCTCCATTATGAAGGGGAATGTAAAATTTTTTATTTCTAAATAACCATTAATTTCGACTTCAGTACAGGGGAAAAAAATTATAAAGTAAAAAAGGTTTTTTTATGACTTTTTTAGTTTTGGAAAAAAAGAACATAACATTTTTAAAAGCAAAGGGGGAAAAGGGAAAAGGTATTTAATTCCCCCAAAAATTTTCATTTTTTTTTTATGTTATTAAGGGGGCAACAAACAAATCATAAAAATTTTATTTGTTTACAGTCTATTTGTCATAACTAAAATCATTCATCAACCAGTCAAAGGGTTTTTTCAGGAATGATTTTCATGTTGCAAAGTCAAAAAATTTAACATCAGACTAAAAAATTTTGTAATTCTCATCACATCATGATCAAACCCCAAAAAAACATTTAAAATTATCCTTTCATCCATTTAAAATTTTCCCCCTTCACACGAATAAATCACTTATTGTATAATCTCCCGTCAAATTTTCCAAATGGAGGGGCAGTTGGGTTTGGGTTTGAATTTGGAAAAAAATGTTTTCGTTTCCCGCTGGGAGAATCTATAAATTCATAAAAAAAATATTTTTGAATTCTATGAATTGAAGGTTGATCCAAATTCTTCAAAGTTTCGATCGTTCGTTCCTTAAAATTGGAAATGAAGAGAATGTGAAAATTGATATTTTCTAATATTTCTACGCACTCCAGTATTTGGAGTGGTGTCTACAAAAATCGTTAGTCAATTTACAAATTTTAATTTTGGTGAGGTAAAGGTTTTCGTTGTTAAAAGGCGTTTTTCAATAACCACAAGGGACATGATTTTTTTATCTTCAAACATTCCGTTGAATTTCATACATTTTAGTTGATGGCGATTGAAATATTTTAAATGAAACAATCGTATCTTCGGACAAAACTAGTCAATTTTACGCAGTCGGTCTTCCCTAAAAAATAAGATTAATTTTACATCCAGTTGGGACTCAAAAATCTATTGTAGCTATGTTTTACAACTTGAAGTTTAGAACAATATGTTATACTTATATGTCCAAAATATAGAGGAACATATTATTTTTTCTTACGATTACAGCAAGGTGGGGATTTAAAATGTTCTGTGTAATTAAGAAAAGTTTTATCTGTTATCAATACTATGGTAATACAAATTTAAATTGTTTTTCATTGTCAAAGTTACTAACTATAGAAAAATATTTACATTATAAAGTTAATTTTAAAAGTTACCGAAATAATAGATTAATTTGTGACCACAGTACTTTTCAGACCTGTTTTTGTTAGGCTTCATATATTTTCTTTGATAGGGGTAATCAGAATAAAATGTGGGGCAAGAATGGAATACTAACAATGGAGTAAATACGCTCCATAATCATCTATATTACGGTTTTTTACTTCTTGTTCGTTGCAACAAAGCAAACTAAATGTTAGCGCCGGATATATAGTTATATCAAACTTAACCTCATTCTCGTAGCAAACAGCCTAGGAATTTTGCCTGCCGAAGCCATGTAATAATGTGGTTGTTGATAATATATTAAAATAAAAATACATATGTGCTTTTATGTTAGGATCAAAGTATTATATTAAAATCACAAGCATAACAGGTGTTGTGTCATTAAGTTAGGTGTCATCAAGTAAAATGCTCACAAAAAGGTTCTAATTACTTTGTTTTATTTTGTTTAACAAAAACTGCAGATGGTATTTAATTTAAAATAAAAAATGAAACATCATCAATTAAAAACAGCACGCTGCAGAGATAAAAAAGTCAATAATTTAAATTTTGTAAGCTTTATAAATTGTTAAATTTTGGAAAACAAATTCATTGAAACTGACACTTAAGGTCAGAACCAAATAATTATTTTTAAGACGTGCCATATATATCCTCAACTTTAATTTTTTGTATAGTTAAAACATAGTTATATTATTTTACTATTAGTTCTGATCATTCTATTCTTATAAAGCGTTAATCTGTATGTCTTATACATTATCCTCACTACTTCTTACCCTCGCTATCTGTTTCAATAGTATGAAATTTTACAAATACAGAATATATTATACGTGTCTGATCAGAAACAAAAATTTCTATTAAATTCTAATTTGTCCCTAGTGAATGATGCAAGTTATTAGTTTAGAAATATTTAATAATTCATAACATTAACTGGTTACAGAACTAAACTCTCAATGTCATGGAATTGTTAATTACAGATTCGCGCAAAGTTCCCTAAACAATCGAGCAAATATCCATCATTTTGACACACCATTAGAAGCAAGGGAAGGATCTGTTATTAGGATATCAATTTCATTTGCAAAGATACAGACTGTGAGATGAAGTTAGAGTTTAATATATCTCTATATTTCAAATTCATGTTTGTAAAAAAAATTCTCTTTATCATTGTATTAGATAGCAAAGTTTAAATGGTGACAAATGTATGAATTGATACCGTAAGAGTTATAGGACAAAGTAGAGTAAGAATAAACGTTTGGCTTGGAATTACTTAAAAATTTTAATAAATATTATTCACAATGAGTAATATTGTAAAAAAATATTTGATTAAGGAAATATTGTCTAAAATGCAATTGACCACCATCTTGAAACTATGTTAATTAACGTTAACACTGGCCTATATGACCTTCAACCAAAGCTTATGTATAAATAAATTAGTATATATATCATGTGTTAAACGATCTGAATATTATATAAAACTACGGTTGATGAATATTAGTGATCCAACAATTTCCCTCCGCAATGTTGATATATTATTTAAAAAGCGAGTTTGGATAACAGCGCATCTTACGAGACGATATTGTCGCGAATTCACGAAATGTGACGCGCAAATCGCGTAAGAACAATCATTCTTGTAAATAAATCTGACGAGTTTCCCAACAACCGGCACTTGATTAGTGATTGATGCGCTGAGATAATGCATTATCTCTATATAAAACGAGTGCGAACGGTATCACTGACTATCGGGTTGGCCGCGCGGATCTGTTGTTTGTAGTGGCGGGTAGTGGGAGTAACAGGGGGGGGGATGGTTGTGTGTATGGGTGAAATTTTTGGGGTCGGAGGTGTCTTTAACTTAGTGATATCATTAATCCACTCACTTTTCCAGAGAACTTTTTGCACACGCACTGGGTCCTGCCCATCAAGTTGTCATTGTTTTGGTGGTCTATGTTGGTTAATTCAAATCGAGTATTAAATCTGGCCCGATCCATTGAAATAATATTTGATTGATTAGTTAGAAGATATATTCAGTTTAATTCTATTTTACATATTCAACGGAATCCATATCTTTTTTTTGTTAGTTTATTTTTTTATTTTAAATGTAAAATTTCATCATTTTTTACTATAATCATATTTTCATACCAAGAAATTAGACGATTATATTGCTACTCAAGATTGGCTAAACTAAAATGATATATAGTTTAGACCATGTTAAAACATTGCTATAATCTGATATCTCTAGTTGTAAATAAAAAATAGTGGACTGTATGCATCATAATAAATTTGGATATTGAACAAAATTTGATAGCCAAGTACACCCTGAATCAAGCTGGTAGCATAAAGATATGATTTAAGTGAAAGGCATCATTATTTTAGCAAAATTGATTAAAGTAGTAGTGTCACAAATTGACATTTTAAAGGACTTACAAATAAAACGTAACATTGTAAAGATATAAATTTAAAGATACTATCAGCAGCAATAACATGATAATGTTATTAGCAATATTAAATATAAAAATGAGATAGGCCTTACAACAAAATAGACGCATACAATATATATATCAATACTAAACAGAGCGAACTATTTAAAAAAACAGTTAGAATAAGCTTTATATATAGAGCCCATTCAAGCAACAACCAAGGAAACATAAGTAATTTATACCTAATTAAAAAATTAAATGGTTCTGACATACGAAAACGCTATGACTAAACTCAAGCCTGGATGAAAAGCCAAAAAACTTGAAAACTGATTAGGAAAATAAACTTAAGGACGTGTATGCAGGTACCTACCCCTAATCTTTGATAGTCAAGTGGGAAGATTTGTGAAAATGTACCGTACTTAAGACTACTTGATATAGCAAACTTAGGAGATAGTGTGAAAAGCAGGATTAAATAAACTAACATAATTCAAATAAAATTAGTAACATTTCCCAAATAATAAAAAGTATACAATATATTAAACAATATAAATGTAGACTATACAAATTATAACAAGTATTACACGTCTAACAACATTATAATGGATAAACACAAGTTAAGTAGAATATAAAGTCATTCATGGGCATTTTCTTTTTTTATTACTCCAGATTTGGAAGACCTGCTGATCTTCGTTCTTTGAGTGTTTATTGAGTTTTAAGAACTGGACTATTAGGACTCTATCCAAGTTATGTTCAAACCCACTTTTAATCCTGGTAATATATAAAGAAACTCGATGCGTATAGTTATAATATTTACTGTATTCATTCCCGCAATGTATATATTACTCTAACATACCCACTTTGTACGCCACTTATATCTGGAAATATTGCCGAATATATAAAAAAAACGTCGAATACACGAAACGATTATTGTAATATGAACTAAAATGTTTGAAAAAAATATCCTTTTGCTATATTTCTTAATAACAGATATAAACCGGATTTTATGAAAATAATCGCATTTATTTTTAAAAACATTGACATGGATGTCATGTTTTAATGTTATAAGAAGATGTAAACATATATTTATAATAAATTTTTCAAAATATCCTATTGTTTTTCGGGTCCTGATGGTATGGAGATGATTTCACATTTCTTATAATCGTTTTGCTTTAATTTTAGCATACCATGGAAGGAAGTACATAAATTAAACTGTGAGTACAGCTATTATATTTTAATAAAAAACTGGCCAGATAATCTTAATAGCAAGTTTTATAGGAATCATATCACAAGCCTTGAAGAACAAAAAATTGGGGAGAATGTGCTTAGCTAATAAAATCAAATTTCGGATACGCTGTACACATATAATTAATTACAAATACTGTCATATGTACACAAATGTTCCAAAAGAAACATGGAAATTTTAGATAATCCTAAAGGAGAAGGTGAAGACTCATTTTGACAAACATTACAAACCGAATTTTAAGACTTATATATTAAAATGAATGTAACTGAGACAGATTCAAAATTTCGACAGAAATGAAAAACAGAAATTACATCATTTCACCACAATGTAAGCATTGCAAGTAAAATTGAATTCATACACAGAAATGAAATCAAACACGAATTCATTATGAAGAACAAAGTTCATCTGAAGGACGATTAATATAATTGATTAACTTCAAGAAGTCGAAGACAATATAAACACATAAACATTAGTACATCATATATGAATAATTAAGATTTCTGGCCAACCGAATAACGATAACTTTATCTATCCGATTTTATTTGATGCACGATGAGGGTCGCTATTCTGGGCAACAAATCATCTCAAGTATTAATATAAAATGAATCTATAAAATACAAACAATCAACACGATAGACTCTAATCAAATTTCAGGCAAACATCCATAGGGAGAAAACGGACGCTAGAAACTCCAAGAAATCTCATACTGCAATTTTACTAGCGTAAGTGTTATAATCTATTTTCCAATGATCAATAAACTAATAAATAATTTTAAGAGTACATGATCCCAAATCAATTTAAAACGTTCTCAAGCAAATCAGATCTAAAGAAAATCTGAAAAGAAAAATAACTTTTATAACATCGAAAGGCTGACCAAGGTAATACTGTAGTAATTATCGACAGTCAAACATTGTCAAAAAATAAGGAATAAAACACTTTAGGTGACAACCCACAGGCTTTAAAAATATAAAACAGTAAACTCAGCCTAAGAATATTAAAAAGAATTATAAATTCCTCAAGAAAACTAAATGTTAAACTATTAAAACCAAAAGCAGAGGCAATACCTACTCAAAAATCACAAATCCAAAAGCTCCTACACTAAAATATGGCCAACTAAAGACTCACTAAACCACATATTCCAATATATCACCATGTAGTTGTAAACTAAATAGCTAATGTACTCTCGCGTACATTAAAAGGATATTAATATATATTATTAAAAATCAATAATAACAACTAAAAAATCCAACATGCATTTTGGACACAATTACAGTGTAATATCAAATGCAAGGTAACATAGTAAAATCAAATTAAAAAGATTCAAATTCTCATTAAAGTCATTTCTTCATTTTTTCTTTGATGTTAGCAACAATGATATTAAAAATATATATCCAAAACAACAGAAACAATTCGGAATTTATTAAATGTGATACATCTAATTAAAGATACAAATAAAACTATTATTGACAATTAATGTTGATGATTCATCTTATCAACTTTGGTGCAAATGCTCATACATTTTAATTTCAAAATGAATACATTTTCATTCTCCCAAATTAAATTTATTTTATTAGTCTCGTTTCGCCGAGTTAAGACATCATCAGTTAGATATTATTTAAAGAATAAAAGTAACATGTGTATAAAATAGCAAAAAATATAAGGACATATGTTGATAATAATAGTAATAAAATTATAAAAACTAATTTGAAAAAAGACCAAAAAACTTCAATACATTGTAAAAGAATTATGTATAAAAAACATATGGTTTGAAATTCATAAATTTTTGGAATGAGATTTCTTCCTTTTAACCTAATGGTATTAAAAATCATCACATAAATAATTGGACAGGAAGGTTGGGAAAATACAATTTATCTCTTTTATAACTGCTCAGTCACAATTGCACCTTTCAATTTTTATTTCTATTGGTCCAGGGAAGAGTTCCTTTCAAAATACTACAATTTGGAAGATTTCAAACAAATATTAATATTGATGGATTTTCCTTTATAGCATCGTGGTCAACTAATTTCTTTTTGAGATTTTTCAATCGTTTTTCTGTTTTTTTATATATTGTATAATATGTTCTTATTAGTAATCGTTTTTCCCACAGGTGATGTTTTGGCCGGTATATACTGTCTTTTTGCAATCTCCCAGTCAATTTTATACTATTACGTTCTTGGATTTTCCTGTTGGTGTTTCTTTTTTTGGTTTTATATTTTGTGAAGTAGCTTCATCTAGATTATAATTTGTGACTTCTTGTAAAAACACATGATACGGGACTTTTAAATATTTATAACTTTATCTTACAAAATTGTGTGTCTGATGTTCCTTTTACATAAGGAATAAGTTTACAATTATCTGAGGATAATTTAGGATTTAGTCTTTTTAGTTTAATTTGCTAGCTAACTATTTGTTTTTTAAGTCTTAGCTCGATTCAATAATTGACCGGAGGATGAGTTGTGTTTTTAATCCAAAAGTTTTGTTTTGGTAATAATTTTCCTTTAAACATTTTTTCTTTTTGTTATACAGTTGCCTAACGTAATACATTTATACTAATTTATACATATATAATGATCAAGGTTATATATTGATTTAACCTTATAATCATATATATATAAAGCTAGTTTATATATGTATATATATAAACAAACCCGCAATAAGAGCCGAATTAGATCCTAAAATGACAATAATTACAACCCAACAACACAGGTATTGCATTCTAAACAACGTTCTTGCAATATTGTATACATAGTGGGCAGTTTTTGTGTTTAATACATTGGTTTATGTTCCAGTTTTATAATACATATTACTCAGTATTAGTGGATCTGGCGAGACGTATTTTCTCACGCCTACAGATATTATTATTCTACCTGTTTTTAATATATATATACCTGATAACAATGCCCCAAGAGAGAGTACTAGGCACAGTATATAAGGAAAGATTAATACGTTAAAGGCATTCAGAAAGTTGGACATTCTATTTATGTTGTGTTTTCCTCACAGAGCTTTGATGAAGGACTGTGGAATGGAAAGCTGATATTTAAACGTTAGCTTATAATATACAGTGCTTTTCACGGAGCATTAACGGTCTAAACTAGTATACTAAAAATATTTAGAAATACGGGTACGGTATAAGGGACAAATTGTATATAGAGGATTAATGGAAATGGGTTCGAAGTTAATAATTAATATTTTATATTATTTAGCATATTTTAATTAATTTGTTCATTCCAAATCTAAATAAATTTCAATTGAGTTGTTACAACATCACTCAATCTGATTCTGATTAAGCAAATTTGCATTTTGAATTTAAAAATTTATAGTTAATCTAATATGATTAATACTTACAAATTAACTGCTATCTTAATTAGTTAAGCAACCTAGTGCATAACTCCCTGCTTTAACGAATATCCTCATACCCGTACGCCTTTTATACAAGGTAGAAGATGGTTCGCTCTAACACAAATAATTCTTATTAATATTATGTTAAATTATGCAGTTGGGTGTTCCTGTAAATCGTTAGTAATTAATCTCCACTTCCCTCATTTGAGAAGAGGAAAAGGGCAAAAGTGTCTTTACTCCCCCCGAAAAACCCATTCATTTGATGGTTAAGTCGTATCTCTTAATCAGTATTCACACAAAAATAACAAGGCAGTGGAGGAGCTGGGAGGCCTTTACAAAAATAACGATTGAACATACTAAAAGAATTCAAAATTTGTTTGGCCGACCACATTGTCTAATCTTCTAACACTATTGCTTTAGGAATAAGAAAATGGTAATGATGAAGCAAACCAGTTAGTGCAAAAGTAATTAATGTTGTGCCCCCCAAAAATATTTAAATGTTTATATGCAGATTATGATTAGCTTGTTTATTTAGGATACGTTTGACGTGATGAAAAATGGACGTTTATTTATTGTATGGTGTAGCTTTTATACACACAATTCATCAATACGCTATGTCATTTAAAAAATTTTGCATTTTTATTATAGCATATTAAATACATAACATTAAGCCTATATATAATTACTTATAAGTAATAGTACATTATAATATTTACTCACACATAAAATTGAGTACTCTAATGGATCCCTTTAGAGATGCTTTTTTACCACCTGTTGGTTTAGAAAAAAAATTAACGACATGGAGCGGAAGAATTAAATAAATACTTAAAGAGTTAGCTCAGGTTCTGAGAGCCTCATCTGTTAATTCTCCTTCCCTTCGTTTATATCTACTGTATTAGCCGCTTATTAAAATCTTATTTTATACTTAACGCTTTTATTAAAACTTATAAACGTGAAAAGTTGTATTTTGATTTTTCCAAATAAAAGATATCAGCACATTTTCAGGAAATATTCCAAAGAAACAATTCCTAGCCCAGAGAAAAATTGTTGTTCTTTTCCAGACTAGATATCTGATGAAATTACATAAAACTACATACTTATGTTAATATTTCATAACATAGTGAATAGTTGACTAATTCGTTAGAGGACTAAATTAGACGTTCCCATATCGCAAGTCACTATTCTATATTGCTATTGAGTTTATTTCCTTTACTTACTTTCAATGGAATTGTCGGTCTGTTCAGTAAACCGCATACTCATAATTTTCGAAATACTTACAGATTGAAGAATTTCAAAATTATAAACCAGGACATGTTTCAGCCACACGCGGTCTATGTCATTACTCAACAAAGACTGTTTTCTTTGTCAGAGATAAGCGCATTATTTTAAATTATATATCTTTATTTTAAGGCCATTTATGGACGGTGAACTTATGATATGTCAAACATTAAGTTAAGTCAACATATGAAACTAAATGTAACATTAAAGATATAATAACAATATAATAAATTAATTTTCATTACTACTTTATGAATTTGTTTTTTAACAAGTTGTAACATTGACTATTAATGAATAACATATTCCCAATGTAAAAAGAACATTTAAAAAGTTATATTAATTAGTTAACGTTTCTAAACAATTATGAATAATAGATGTTGTAAGAAGTTTTCCTTATGCCCTAATATACGATTGTATAATACTAAGGTGTCATAATCCCTACCTGCTAGCTGTTATTTTAATAAAGAACTTATTAACTCCAATAGTTACTATTTAAGTTAAGGCCAATCAGGCCAAAGCCTTTTGTTTTGTGAAACCACTTATCAAAACTGTCACCTGTTAACCTGACCAATGAATAATCATCTTTGATTTATACTAGCCCAGTTAAATCATCTACACGAATCACCATCAGACAAACGAAGAAAGCGTTATCTTCAGACCGAAATGGTGAAAAATAATGTTTTTTATAGAAACTGATGTTATGATTTGAATATCTATAAATCAAATACACCAAACTCAATATATACTTTTAGTCCAAATTGGTTACTAAAGTATAAGTAATATAAAACTATTAATATCTATATCAAAAATTTTACGGATTCCGTGAAGCCAGGTTTTTTGTTTTTAGGCACTAAAAAAGATTATTCCCAGTTTTTATTTGCCCGAACAAGTAGGTTGTATGCGTCTTCTAGTTTACTATATTCGAGTCTTCTTATTAAATCAGTCCTCTTTGATTTACACTCTCATTTCCCTTGAAAGTCCCAACATACTCGTATCTTCCACCCCCATCAATGTTTTAATATCTTATTTTTTCCTGCTAAGTAGAAGACATAATACTATTTCTGCATTTTTATAGAACAAAGGTTTTCCATTCAAAACAGTAAAAAAGCACCTCTACCGTGATCTAAACATCACCAGATCGAATTCAGAATGTGATAGAGAAGATGCCATAAGGTCTTTTTCTGATTTTTCCCGGAAACAAAAACTTTTCATTTCATGATTGTTTCATTGGATTCTAACTGATATCTTTAGTTGTTTTTAGTTGTTCATTGGCGGGAAATACGTTGCAGTAAGGAGCTAATTACTTTTCCGTTTAAATTTTCACTATTCTGGAAATTATGATGAAGCTATTTATCTCTTGCTTCTTCTTAAAAAAAAGTTTAAGATCAATTATTCGTACTTTAACGTGATGTATATGATGTTAAGAGACGTTTAGAATAATGTTAATTGTTTTAAAAGAAGAAATTTATAAAATAGATGATGATCAAAGTAAAATCGAGGAAAATGTCTCGATGAAGAATTGTAATCAGGATAGGTAACTACTCTCACAACGCCCGAAAAATCAAATGTCAAAGTGCCATAAAACATTTTGAAATGTATCAGTTCTCCAAGAGCAGAACAGAAATATAGACCCAGCCATAATTATTGTGCAACTTTGGGTATAAGAATGTAAGATTAAGGGATCCGTGATTTCTAAAAGGACTCGTTTCATAACATAGGTTAAACTCATGATATGGAACGGGGTCTGGTAGTCTAAACCAATACGTTGGAAGAAATGTAAACAACTTTTATCCTGAACAGAGCACACTAATTTAAAGGTTAATTTTAAATTTGTTTTGGTTATGAAACTGGCCTCAGTCAGTGTAAGAAATCTCCTCTTATCTAATGAAATAATAAATCATTAAAAGTAATTAGGGTTTCTGTCTAAGCTGAAATGAAGAGGTTCTTTTTGAACTTACTCATCTCCTCGAGTTCAGCAAAAACAATTGATTTCATCACAGCAGCAGATTGAATTGTTGTTTGTGGTTTTATCAACAGACTGTTTTAAGCTTTAAAAATGTTTCCACACTACTGGAATTACTGTAAAAAGTCTACATTTAAAAGTAATTTGTATTTTACATTTTATATTAAAAAAGAGTATTTAAAAAAAGTAGTTGTTATTGGCCATGTGTAAATTTAAAATGTAATACAAACAATTATTGAGAAATTAGAGAAAGTATTTTTTTAAAATTTAAACATTATGTTATGTTGTAAAATAGATTGGTATTAATTTTGTTATAATTTTTTTATTTAATAAGGCGGATGTTTTTAGTATTTTAAGGTTGCCAGTGGTTGCCATTCCTTATATTTAGTGGAGATAAGATAATTAAATGATCTGCTTTTTTGGGAAACATATATAACAGGTATGCCTGTATTATACACATGCAGACTACTCAAAGTAATTATCCATGATTTTACATGCTTTTAAATAAAAATAAATATTTGAATACAAAATTTATGAAACATAATATATATCTTTTTTATTGGAATATTATAGCAATAGGAGTTTTACGTATAATGAAATATTATTTTGTCTAGTACATAAATTTAATTAAATTAGATTAAATTTGTATATATTGCGTTAGCCGAATTGAATTTAAATAAACATTGGAATCACATAAAAGTACTCTTTGTGATTCAATGTTTATTGAAATTAAATTAATTTTATAAACAAATAATGATTACAAGATATAAAAGTATGGAGCACTCCAAAAAAACCTTTGTTTATATGGGCATTATAGAAGCTAATTATAAAGCACCAATTATTTAAGAGGGTTATTCTACTTATTCCTAGATGGCTAACGAATAAAAAATAAACATATAGATCATACTTATAGTCATGTTTGCATATGTTCTAGTAAAACTCACCATTTAAGAAACTTAGCGTTTTCTAATTTTACTCTTAACTTATAGAGTCATTTTGTAAATCAGTATCCGGATGTGATTTATAGAGCATTTGTTAGAACTTCTATATCCTACGTTAAATTAATAGAAATAAATATATATATAAAAAAAATGTGTTTCTAAACATTTTAATCTCTGTACCTAGATATTTTTATATGTAAAACTTTAATTCCAATACAACTTAATATTTTAATTGTATTCAATGATATTTTTATTTAATAATGAGTAGCCTAAAACACACCTGTATATTGTTTGACATAGTTTTTTTGTATATTGTCCAAGGTGTAATCATAAGTATCGTATTAGAACACGATGTTTCTACCAACAATGTTTAATAGCCTCAATAAAACTTGAGATTAGAAACAGGAAAAGAGTGTTAAAAGAAATAATATTGAGAGTAAGATACAAGATTGGGATTGCCAATTATTAATTAATAGTTATTTCAGTTTCATTTAATAAATTGTGTATAGATGTTGAGATTAGATTTGTCTTATTTTACCATGCGAAGTTATGTCAAAGAGCCCTCTCTGATATTTAATCTGGGAACCAACAGCGCAGTGGTATCTTCCAAAGCACCACAAATAGCAGAGTAAGTCACATGTGACTTAGGAAATTATCAAAAAAAATCCAATTACTTAATGTTGTAATAGGCTGAATAGAGCAGCTAAACTTAAAACAGTTTTACTTTCGTAGTTCAATAGCAGTGCTGTCACATATTGATAGTTGATTATATACTCGTAGCTTACTACTCACCTTGTTAAACATTATTTACTTTTTTCTGTTTATTAACCGATGTTCATAACTCAGCTATTGTGGGCATTTTTGGTTCAATTTCTTTTAATATATTTGACGATTTTGTACAGTAATGATCTTAAGATTTATTTATATATAAAGGTCTTGAAAAGTCGCTATTTATGTCATTCGTTGATACAACAATATACAAAAATTAAATTGATTAAATAAGCCATTCTCAAATTTTAAATTATAAAGTGAACAAAAATAAAAAATGGCGGCTGTTTGCGTAGTAATTAAGTTTTATAATTTCCAAAAATATTACCTGAATAGTTTGATAGAGAGTTCTAAGTTACCCTGTATTTTTATTGATGTAAAATTGGAGACATAAATCATGAGATTTTACGTCAGAGAAAGTGCTTTGCTGTCGCGATAAATCCGGTTGGGAAAGTGGCGAGTAAATATTAACTCGTTGAAAGGTATGAAATAAATTACAACTTGGAGAACAACCGTTTACGTGGTGAGAGACTAAAATACCTCCCTGTTGCTGTTGATGCAATATTATTATACTAATAATTTATTATAAACTCAATGTTTATTTATAAACATTATAAATGAAAACTAAATTTACTACCATTTCTACTAACTCGTGTAAATAAAAGTATGTTGTATACTATGTTTATATTATTATTTCGTTTTTTTTATAGATTAGTATCATTCTAAAAGCGTTTCCATTTTATTTTGTAATAAATCATTATTGTAATCATATATGCTTTATAAAAAATAGCTGTTAGATACAAATTACTCAGTATATAAAAAGATTTTAAATATAACGTTTTAAATAAATCATCATTTATTAAATTAACATTTTATAACATTATGACAAGGCTCTTATTTTATTACATGAATCTAAGAGTGTTCATACTCATATTTTTAAAACTTGTAAATGCAGTACGCAAGTAAATACGCGTCTTTAAAATATAAATTAGGAATCATTCAGGTTTATTCTACAGTTTACTGTAGAGCCAATTAAATAATGTCTGAAAATACAATAATCGATCCCTATATATAAAATCAGGTGCATATCTCACATTAACCTTCTTTTATCACTTTAGACAAAAATATGATGAGTCACGGACCATTTTTACAGCCAGAGGGGTATTTCCACTATTCAGGATGGGTAAGAGTGGGGTAGACGCTTTCTCCTGTCAAGATCCCAATAGGAGGGATAACGGGTACCATTAGGTAGGTACTGTTCCCGCCTCTTTTAATCCAAGCGGGCAATGAGGCCGGGTGATACAATGAGACAATATCAAAGCCTGTAAAATGAAGGGAGCCCACGCGAACAGTCATTTTCGTAGTAAACTAGATCTACAGGATATCCAAAGGGTTTCCCAAACTTCACTCATCGGTTTTTTATATGAAATATTTAGAATAGGTTCTTCTGCTATTATTATGCATGTACATTATGTTCCAAAATGTATAATTTCATAAATTTGAGGTTTAGAGCGTATTTGAAAGTTTGATTGTTTGGTGCACAACTGTATTCTTAGCAGCAGCTATTGTATGAAAACAAAAAAATATTTTTTATTTCACTGTATTCTGTCAAACATGTGTTTGAATAGTGATGGTCACAATGGCTCCGTGGTATTGGATTTAGCATGTTCGCTCCAACAGTGAAACGACTGGGTTCAAGTCTTGGCGGAGCAATCTCTTTGTGTTCATTATATTTTGTCAACACAACGTTTGATCGACAATTTTCTTTTACCTTAATTGTGTTACAAAACATATTTGGTCAACAGAAATTCTCTCACTAGGAGTACTAAATTTGATGTCCACAAAGAGCATATTAAATATTTGCTAGTTTACGAGTGATGTGAACAATCGGCTTTGGCATCGTTGCTTTTTGTTTGAGGTCCATTACATTTTACTAGTATCATAAAATATCATTTTAATTGTATCACCCGTATATTTTATTTAAAACACACTATGCATGAAGTAGTTAATATCTTATGTACTGCATTGTACTGTATTTAAAAATTACTGCTAGTAATTCCAGATAAAGAAATCTCATCAAAATCGAACTTTATTTTATCTGCCTAAAAATCTAGCATTGAAGTTGTTATTTACAGAATAATTTTCCGAAGTAAATCAAATAATAATAACCCATGACGGGAAAGTGAAGGGATCGATAACCCAAAGAGTGAAAGGTTTAGAGGGGGATAGTAAGCTACCTGAATATTTAATGTTAGACTTAACCTATTAAAGTCTTCTTAGCCTTTCTCATCCTTTATAATAACCAATCTGTTTTATACCGCATACATTTAAAAATATATTGTTTTCTGTAGTTGTTACAGTAAAACACTTTGATAATTGTTCGTGCTGTTCGTGTTAGCTTACTTTATAATATTAATCATTTATAATCAGTTTTTTATACAAATATTTTAATGCCTATGGAAATTCTATAAATAAATTAATCTAGACAAATATTAAAAAAACACCTTTCAAGGGAATTTCTCGCCAAATATTAGTTTAAGGGATAAAAGTGGTTAAACAAAAATTGGGAGCACCAATAAATGGCCAAATTGAGGTCTATTTTACCATATATTCATCAAATAGTTGGCTAAACTAAAAGCACGGACACAACCCGCTTAAAGTGGAAGCTTATTACTCGTTTTAGCTGCGACAAACTTCATTTTCTGTCCTGGTCCATGTTTGTATATCAGGTCCAGCACGGTTAATATCTGGAAATGAGCTGACTCGTATTATGACCTTGAAAAATTTTTTAGCAACGGAAGCTTTATTTTATGTATAAAGAAAGACAACTGGGTTTCGATGATGTTGCATAGTCACTACAATGGGATTTCTGGCTGAAAATTTGGTAATATTTCTTAAATGTTAAACGGCGTTGACAATATTATATCTTTTGCACGCTGTTACGTTACTAGTATGATTCTCCTTAAATCAGAACTGTTCATTGGACCACACTGCCGTAAAACACTACGTTTAATTACTGAACAAAAGACGTTTTAATGTATCCAGATATCATCCAAGAAATACTTTCTCCGGTACACGTTTGGTAAAATTCTGCATAAAATACTTTCAATTCTACAGTTCATATTTTACACATAGTTTCTTGTGTGTGTCATTCCTTTTAGAACAATATTCCCAGAGTTTTCTTTATCTCAATTTTTGAAGTTTTACGACAGTATATTGTATAATATATATACAGATAAAGCCTTTCATTCAACTTCAGTAGAATAGCTTATATATATATATATTATATATATATCATATATATATATATACCAATAATATACTAATATTTAATGTAGTTAATAGGCTGTTCAAGATAGAGCAATGATAAATAACAAACATCAATTTTATACAAAAATAAAAAGCGAATGAATTTGAAAAAGTTGTCTTTCGTTAGATATAAACATAAAAAACATTAAGATTTCTGTATTAATTGAATGGTAAAAGTAGGTTCTGGGCTTATTTAGCTATTTTTTTTTCTGAACGAGCCAAAAATTTTGAAAATGAAAAGACAAAGAGGAAATGTTTAAGTAAGCTTCTTATGGTATAGCTTCTAATTATTATCTTTATATAAGTGTAAATTGCTGAAATGTTCTAACAGTTTATATGTTAGTATACTGTTTGTTTACCTTCAAACTATTAATATAAAATATTATATCTTTAATTTTAAACTAATGCATTCAAATTTTCTAGAATGTTGCTCATCCCAAATTAGAAAATTTAAATTGTGTAAACATTTAAGACAAAAAAATGTATTTAAAACATTCTTAATTTAACGAGTTATTAGGTTATGAACTAGAAGATAAACAAAAGCCATGTTGTTTTTTATCTTGGAATAATAGTTTAGAATTGAATGCCACAAGATGTGCAACATATTGTATAAATCGACCAATTGGAATTTGGTAAATGATGGTCCAGCCTGTAGGTGAAACTGGGGAAGCCTCCCCAGAGATGAAATTTAGGGCTGGGCGTAGGTATTGTGATGTGTGTGCAAGTGTAATATTGTAAAAGTGTAATAGAGCACAAAAACTCTGTGGAAGAGTAGTGTCCATCTAAATTAAGTTTTCAACAAATAAACCAGCCCTAGCGTTAGTTGATTGTGTATCTAAAGTTATGGTTGGTAATTCACTGACCCTTCCGCCCCATCAAATTTTAAGGCGTACAAGCACGAACTGTAGTGGACGATGTCAGTCCACTAATTTAACCCCCAGAGATGTAACCCAGGCCTTAGTGGGATTGCGTGTGGCCTCGAAGGTTATGGTGTGGACACCACTTGATCTCCCACTGATCCCAGAAGGTTACACTTCCATTGAAATGTTTATTCTTTAGTTTTATAAAGAGGTTGTGAGCTTTAGACAATTAGGTTTAAACACAAGAGTCATGAACTATTGGGATGAAATGAAACATTTGTGTAAGTATACTGAGAGTTATTTTTTAAAAAATTGTTGTCACACATCGTGTTTAGCTATTACTACCTTATTATCTTTTATTATTTAGGACACAAAAATAAACTTAACCACACAAAATTAAACACACTGGCCCAATCACAAATAAACAAAATTAATCTTTTTATTTATTAAACAAATGCTACTATTTCGTGATGAATCATAAAAGTTTTTTAATTACCACGGGCCAAGGGGTTCAAATTATTAATAAGAGAGTCTACTCTTTGAAATAGATTGTTAAATTTCTCTAGTGGTGCTGGACATTCAACCACTTTTGAAGTGAGTACAATGACAATGTACTTTTGGTCTTCCCAAGGGGTGCAACATAGTTTTTTAACATTGCTGAAATAAAAATATTTTGTTTGTAAGGTATAATGTTTAGGACTTTTATTTATTTTAGTTATCAGTAGTAGATTTTTTTTTCAGTCACAATAATTTATCACTAAACTCTCTTTGTGAACATTACCGACTTCGCTTTAACACTCGTTTGTCCATTAAAATGATTTAAAAGTAAAAAATCTCTCACACACATAAAAATGTTTTATGAAATCCCCAATAGAAAAATAAATAATACTTATTTATTATTTAAATACTTCCTGTCAGTGAAAGGTGTTGGTTTTACTAAATGACTTTAGTATTGTTTTCTTTTAGATTAAACAAATAATTTCTGTATAAAGTTAAAATTTGAATTCAAGTGTTATGTGCTGCCATTTCCTATTGCCTACTTCGAAAATAGATTAAGGGTTGATATATTTTTATGCCGAAACTACGTAATGAAATATAAAACTAATTTGATGACTTTATTGAAAGAAGATATTTAAGTACCTTAATTGAACTTTCAGAATTAATTTTTGATTTTCAAGTTTAAAGAGCAATTTTATGGCTTATATTTTAATTAAGTCCGTAGAGTTTAAAAACAGTTCTTATGATACCAACATTGAACTACACAAAATCAATCTGCAAAATTTTATAGTATTTTTCGCCAATCCAGCGATTCCAAAAAAATTTCAGTAAACTCTTTGAAATATATTACTTTAGTATCTAGATAGTCATAATGAAGGAATAATAAGTTGGTCGTATTTATCTTAGTAAAAGCACGTACTAAATGATGGATCCGTACGATGAATTTAAGAATTCGAAAGCAGAATTTTTCCAGAAAGTGTCCAAAAGCTAAGAAATTGCCAATATGGCACATATTTTTAGGTTTAGGACAATATGAACAAGCACTTTTGGGTTTCAATTAAAAGAATATATTTTGCATACCAGTATTAGATTTTGCCTAGTAGTTGACTAAGCACGACAAACAATAGGTATACTTACCTCCTTCTGAGATAGCCTAATTAAGTTCAAAAATAAATATACTTTTCGGACCCTTGTAATTCTTTGTTCCGTGTACATTGTTAAGGAATGATCCTACTTTACGTTTTCTTTTATTTTCAATTTTAAATTGGTTTAAAAGAAGTCTAGTTCAGTTTAATAAAACGTCCACACTCTGGGCCATTTTTAACTCTTAATTCTTCCGTCTAGGGGTGCACTATTTGTGGTATAGTAGTAGTTGCGCACTGTCACTGGCTATTATATAATATATTATATATTATGATATATATATATATGATAATACTATATATAATACGTTGGTCTAAAAAATAAATGTACCACGTGTCTAAACATCTGGCTAGCATCTTGATCATGAGCAGCAATTGGTTGGTGTTGATGAAAATGGTACAACTTACATAGGTCAATTAAGTCTTCTTTGGTCAAAAAACCAATCTAAATGCATTTCATAATTTATCTTCTTCTGGTACAAAGGTATTTTTCCAAATTCCCATAGGAAAGCAGCGTGTTGCCTTATTGACTCTGGATCAAGAAAGTATAAATTATTGGTTTTTACGTTTGAATTTAGTTATACAATTGATAATTCCCGAGCCGTTGTACACCATTCTACCTATTAATTAATTCTGGATGGCGTAAGTTCCTTTATATCTTGTATGTCCCTCTTTCCAAAAAGGTTATAGCACGATATTTCCGATGCCGGTAGCCTATGGGTGGGGGTATAAGATACAACTGTGGTTGTAAGATTTGACCATATTAGCAAATGCGAGAAGAACGTAATATCACTAAATATAGTCTTCTAGTTGGCAACTTGTGTGGTAGAGAGACATTACGCCAAATTTATTTCAAAAACATAAAATCATCTAGGCCCTTGGAGGAAGCCCTGAAAAACCAAAAGTTATACAACTTTAATATGGGTTTTTATTTTTTTTGTATTTTTGTTAACAACCCCATGCAAAATGCCTGTAACTTTTTACTTCATAAAGCATCATATAAAGTTGGTAAATTCTGGTGTCAAATTTTCAATTTCTATGCATTGAAAAGATAGAAAAAAATAATAATACAGTTTCTTTTAGGGTTTTCATTCAACCGGATTTACAGACCCGAGGTGTGTGATTAATCTCTTTACAAAAAATAGTTTATTTATTGTGAGAACAGAACAAAACTTTATCTGGTACATTGTTTTTCTTTCACAATGAAATAGGTTATACTATGATTTAAAATCCCATTACCACACCTTATAATTGTTTTGAGTCTTTAGAAATGATGTAGTGTTAATATTTAATATCGTGTGGGCATGCATTTGGTCAAATTTTAAACTTTCTTTATATATATTAAGGTAGACGACTAATAGTGATATATGAGGGCTTTCCGAAACCAGGGGTTCCTTTCACTATCAACGTTGCCAGGGCCGGATGCAATGATTACGCACTACACCACAGAGCCCATACTTTTTTTAAACGATTATAGTTTATTTGTCCCTAAATTTGACTGTTTACCTGTAACATATGTGCAAAACTAACATATGACTGGGAAGACCCCCCAAAATACCCTGATTTTATCGAATTTTTTAGTTTAAAAAATAAATAAATACAACATATAATTATTGTAATGTAAAATTGTAAGCGTCTATATAAATTTAATGATTTCAAGAGAATTATTTGGATATTTTAAACAACTCTACACGTGTGATTACCCTATTTTATTTGATTATGTATAAATCAGTGCGATAAAAAAAATTAATATTAAAAAACAATAATTTGCGTTACATGTAACACTTGTGACTTTATTTAGACTCCCAAAAAATCAATTTATTATGACCTCACCAATTATCACTATTACTAGTCATCATGCTTTAAACCAATAAAATACAAGGTCTCGTTTATTTTTGATGCATTTATAGAAGTGTTATAGTTTAAATGTATAGAATACTGCAAATAATGGTGGATGCACTCCTTGACTTATAAGCGAAGTTACCATTAAAAAGTAACCACTCTTTAGCGAATGAGAGTAAATATCAACGGAATGAAGAAGGCTCAACCCCTGCGTATTGAATCAACTCGAATTGTGGATTAGACATGGATTGCAAACTCAGGCCTATACGGTTTCAGTGCTGCGTCATTGACAAACACCAAACACTACGTCTTGTATTCACAATATGCCAATCCACAATGACAACAATGTATCAGACCCACATGATTGGATAATTTATGTGGTCGTTGCAGTTGAGCATCGACTAAAAGTCAGTGATTCAATCATTGCGTGTGGTACTTGTCTAGATGTGTTAACAGGCAAATTTCGAATTTTTATTTCTCCTCTGTAATCAGCAATGGGTTTGGTTTTAGAAGTAGTTGCTTATTATTATATATATATAGAATACTTTATATATATTTTAGGGTTAAACTGTTTTATATTCAGATCATAGTTAACCAACTTCCTATCTTAGAAAGTTTGTATGAATAAAATTTTTAAAACATATAAACGCAATATATTTTAAATAATGGGCAATAGTTTTTTTTAAACCCTTTCGGGTCATCGGAGGTGGTCGTTATGTACGACGAACATCAAAATTCACGTATTTATTACTCTGTCAAAAATTAGAAACTTTGTAACCGGTTTAGTAAATAATGGCCGTGTTGAACGATCATCTTTAGAAATAGTTTTCATCAAGAAGTGCTGCCACCTAGCGGAAAAATTATGTGAACAACAATACGAAGCTGCAGTTCTATTCAGCTGACAAAATGTTATAGACGCAGTTACAGGTTATGTTTTTTGTTTATTCTCAGACTTTATAATTTTGTCTAATGATTGTAAAAAAATTGATTTTTGCAAGAAGTAAATTTTCTTATTTTTGTCATATATAGTGTCAAATATAACATCAAAGGAAAAAACATATATTTATCATACAGCCACCTCAAAATTTATGTCCGTTACAAATGAACCAAATATTACTCTAAAAAAATAAAAAAAAAAAAAATTGGGGGTGGGGGTTGAAAGCAAAGGTATTCAGCTTCGCCATGTTGTTTGCGTATTGATCAGCTGACTTGTTTTACTGTTTGGAGGGACATGCTGATATTTATATCCTAAAAAACATGTGCGAACGAATGATAAAGAAACAATGGTGAAGTGAATAAAGTATTGGATACATGCTTCCGTAGCAGATCTCAGCGTATAGAGGAGTAACTCCTTACTAACACGAGTTAAGTGCCATCTGAATTGATGATAATAAAAAGTCAATATTGGCCAAGACTTGCTCAGGCAATATGGAGCAAGTGCTCACAGTTCCCATTCCCTACCTTAGTTTGTAAACCGCGGTTTGTACGAAACACTGCCTACATAAACCCTTGAGCGACGTCCCAACACTGGCTTATACGGCTTGAAGACTGGGGACTCTATTGAAAGTCGAACGCATGTATAAAACGGTCCATATCACAACCCCAGAGTTTAAGTATTTTTGGTAATCGTATTTGTTTTTGTGTGGATTTTTTGAATTTGGAAGTAAGGTAGAGTTTTTAGTTATTTACACAGTACATTCTTTTTTAAGCTGTTAAGCACCATGTATCAGCCGAGCAATTTCCGGTTTCTTCCTCTGGATGTCCACTATTAGCGATGTCCCTCTTTCGTTACGATTCTCTACATTGTCCCCCCAACTTCTTTTGTTTTGGCCTTTCCTCAATGTTAAAGTCAAATCTTCATCACTTAGTCTTTTCGTTACGATTCTCTACATTGCCAACTACATATGTTTTGTCCTTTCCTCATGTTAAAGTCAAAGGTCCCATTTCATCACTTAGTCCTTATTTGAGCTACATTAAGAATAATGAAAGAGCAACAACAACCATCGATTTGGAACATTTTCCAGTTTAAATCCTAAGTTTTGTTTGCATAATTGGAAACGTTTCAACTGACGCAAAACAACGTTCACTTATTTACTGTTTCTTGGGCCAAACACAGAAATTGTATGCCATTTCTCTTATCAGTATTGGGTTTTCATAGGGCGTCTCAATAATCCCAGGGAGGCTATCCCGTAACCCGAATCTCCAGCTTAAGGAGTGCATTAGCTTTATTGAATTCCATAATTTATCGGTAAAATATTCTGAATTTCTCCAAATTCGTGCATCAGCACTGAACCTAGCCCAGAACATTACTCTTGATGAACTATTAACAAATTACAAGTTGCCTTGCACATTTATAATTGGAACCTCTTTCTAATGATATATTCATCGCCATGGTCAGAATGCTTTGCCTGATAGTATTTGAGTGCACGTCAACAAGCTCCAAGTGGCTGAAGGAAATCTGTATTTTTCCTGCCAGATTAAGCTTTTTGTTTGTTCCATTTCTCTCTGAGTAGAAGTAAATTTTTATCCCTCCACGTTTTTCTTCATAGGCTGCCATTACATTCTGACAATGGTTTTTGTTACTGTAGTACTGGCATAACCAACATCTGTCGGCAACACCACCCTGAAACCCAGGATCACGCAGCATATCAACAGAAAAAACTTTATACGCCATTCTGTCCAAATTGGGACAACGCAACCACCACGCCTTTCGAAGTTTGTTCCCCAAGAAAATGATCACATAATCCACTCAAAATTTCCACCCCCCATTTTCATTAAAACGATAAAGAGCTCGGTAGTCTTGCTCTAGAGATACCCGACGCACTCTGAAAATTTTACAGCACGAAAAGGTAAAAACTCTGCCCTCCACAAATTGATACTTCTTTTACTTGAGCAAGTTATCTTACTAACTAAATGATAGAACGGTAAATTTTCTGGAGTACCTGCTCACATTTTTGAGCAAGTGTCCTACTTTTATTCACCTAAAAAGGTAGTAGATACTCCAAGTCAATTGTCTAGTCGTCCAACATGAGAAAGTCTCCGACGCCTCCACTGAGAAAGTTCTTTTTATTCACATGAAACTGGAGTACGTACTCATTTTGTGGGAGGAAAGAGCATTTGCTCGCTTTATTCAGCTTCATGTAATTTTCTAAAACAATTCTCCTAAAATCCACTCTAGAGTTTTTTAATACGTATCGGTAAATAGTATATTACATTTTGTCGAACGATAACTTTGTTTGAAAATTGAATATGCATTATTCATTCCACGCTTTGGGATTATTTTAAATTATTTTGATGTCCAGTTAGTAAAACAAATACGTTAGCAAGGATTTATGATGTTTTAGTTCCACCAAAACTAAATATAATTTGGATTTAAATGAGTTGTTATTAACAAAGTCTAATATTTAAATACAGAATGTTTGTATTAACATTTATACAATAATAAAACTCTTTTTAACTACTTTTTGAAATATTTTATTTTGTACAATGTACATTTCAAATTGCGATTGACTTCATCATCATGATACTTTTAGAATGTACCTGATGATGTAATTCGTTGAATTTGAAACTGTCACATTTTACAAAAACAAAATATATCAAAAGGTGTCGTTTTAAATAAATGTTTATTTTATTTTATATTTGTATCAAACAACTTTTCGAGGCTACATTTATAATTAATTCAAGAACAACTTTTAAATTAGTCAATCATTGATAATTAGTTTGGATGTTAACAGACTAACTTTTTCACAATCAGTAATGTATTTAAAGTTTTTTCTCGATTAACTTTTATTTCTGTGTTGCATCACATTTAATTATGCTTCATATATAATTACTTTTGTCTATATTTAACGCTCATTTAATAAAACATACCTTTAGTCCCATTCCTCACCACTTTCAACTTCACCATTACTGTCAACACTACCTCTGCATTAAGGTTAAAAAGACAAAAATAGGCAAAAAATTTAGATTAATATATATTATATATATAAAGTTTTTTTTTTCTTCTATCTTTTAAGCCTAAGCAGGGTACAGAAGTTGGTTGGTGAGAGTTTGAACTGTGAGGATGGTTTTATAAGGGTATAATAAACTAATAAGTAGTAGAAGAAGAAGCACGTCCTACTAAAACATCAGGGTAAACGTAAATTATTCTCATGTTGTAATAATATGATTGTGCCCTTAAGAGACAAGGTTATTCTGACATTATCTTTATGTGATGCTCTTTAAATACATTTGTGACATTATGCAACAAACTGGACCCAGGACTTCCGTTTAACATCTCGGAAAATCATTATACATGTATAAATTATAAAACAACATTTGACCGACACATATTAACAGAGCTAATATTTAAGAAAGGTTATATTTATGTCTAAGGTTCATATTTTTAACAATTTTTTTATGGTGTCATAGTGATATTCAGAATGTTTATACCTAGATAAGTGTTAGCAGCTATAAACCATTAATTATTTAACCTAAACTTAAACAAAACAGTTCAAACGTTATTTATTCAGGATTTTAACGTAAACTCAATATAAGTATGAAGTATTATTATGTATACGCATCAAAAACGTAAAACTGTTGGACTTTTATTACAATCTCTTGTCAAAAATATAATTCCTTTAACCTTATTAATTTTAGAATATTATAAACAAACTTAACTAACAAATGTCCACATAAAGACCAGGAAGTAACATAAGAGGATTACCAACGTAAAGGCATTCGAAAGATAGAAATTCTTATTATTATGTGTTCCTACAGAGCTGGAGGGACTGGTGGAATGGGAAACTCATATAAAATGTGAGCTTCTGTGTTACAGTTTTTTCAACGAGGCATGTACATAACAAATTTTCCTTATATAAAGTGGTAATACATGTAGTTCTTTGTGAAATTTGAAAGCGTATCCACGGTTTAAAATTGAATGTAAAAATACTAGTAAGTTTAATATAATAATTGTTTATACTTAGTGTTTCTAGTCCGTGCACTATATATAAAACAAAAAACTATTTTTGGCTCGACACAAAAATACTAAAGAAAAAGATAGACCAGCTACACCACTGTACAGAAAAATTGTAATATCCCCAAGGACAGACAATAAGAAAATTGTGTCTAAGATTGATTTATAGGGTTTCAATTAAACGAATCTGAAATCCATGATTACAACATGCACCGGTTGGTAATGTTTACGTAGAAGATAAAAAGATTAAAAAATAGCAAAAATTAAGAGGTATAAAGAACAAAAAACATTTTCTCAAAATTGGGACTATACTTAAAAAATTTTCTCATTAGTGTAAAAGTTTTCTAGCAGTGTGTTCGTATAATAAAAATTATCATGTCAGAAAGAGGAGGTTATTACAAAGCTAATAACGGGTTATAAAAATAATAATCTCGTAAAACTTACTTCATAACATTGGAATATTCCACTCTATTATTTTTTCGGATTAATTTTATGGAATAAATATCTGTTGTTTATTTGGTATATACAGTATAATTGTTCACAAAAACAATTTACTCTAGCTTAATATTCTCCTTGATCATTAATTTGTTGCCTTCCCGTTTCAAAATGACCGAATCGAAAAATGCTAATAGCTCAACCGAATCACATGGAGTGACATGCCACTGATATCGAACTTCAAAATTGCAAAAAATAGTACGCTTCAACTTAAAGTCCTTATAAAGGTCAGTTTCGGTCTTTCGAGATAACTTGCAAACACACAGGACAGATAACGCCAGACTAGACAGGCAGAAAATGAAAAGTTTATCCAACCCTCCGAGAAGTCTACGCTCAAGACAAACGGTCTCTTTAGCACACGCATCGGCCCCCAGGAGACCTCAGTTATATTTTAAGGTTTAAAAAACGTCATGTAGACCCTTTTTGAATAAGCAATATTTTAAATTTATGTCAAATCTGGAAATTTGTTTAAATCTTCGGTTATGTAGTAGTGTTGGTCCTGAGATATTTATACAAAAATCATGTTTGTGAAAATTATAATGCTTGGAGGACAATATCTAATTATGGAAACCATAGAATTAATAATACATCTCTCTGTAACATCTTCTCTGCAATTTTCCATAACTATGGATAACATGATAATATATTTTCATACGTCAACAACAGAATCAATTTGGTATGAAACTTTTAATGTTGACATATTAGAGCAATATGGCATTTTGATATAATGCTATTAAATTCCAGCGTTTCCCATATCAATGGTTGTGTATATAGATCTATCAGATATATAAAATTGAATGTTTTGTCCCTTTCTAGGACCGCAGAGACACTTATGTTGACCGTGTGATTCAATTATTGAATAATATGTATAATGGGTATTTTTGTTCACGTAGAAGGTTTTAATAATGAATATGCCCATTGATGTAACTCACTACCAAGGGAGGCCGAGCTGCAAAATAATATTAAGGTTATCAAAGCGCCATGGCACATTGGTAAATTACAATTACGAGATAGTTTGTGTATAATAAAACCACACACTATGTGAAGGCGCGCTTAAGATTTGTATATGAAATATTTTTCTTTCAAACACGATATTTGTTCTGTTTTGCCGCCTTTTATAGTCTTTGAATGGAGTTAAAAACCGACTTTATTATTAAGTAACATGTACCGTTGTACAATGGCTATAAACATACACGTTTGGCAGATTTCTTGATAGTGGTCAACAAGGTAAACTCTACATCGGCACGTTGACAATATAGAAATTCACTTGAACCAGAAGCGATGCTCATCACAACGAGCATAAGCTTACAAAAAGCCCGCGGGGAACCGCTAGTATATAATAAAACATATATAAAAGACTTTAACCATCATCTTGAGTGCATACCTGTTCGCTCAATAACATTTCCACGGTCGAGTGATTCATTTTTATTAATAATGTTTTCATAATTAGACAGTTTTACGCCACATTTTGCATTTATATCAGTAAGACATTATTGGGGTTTTGTAATTAGAGTGGAAATTCTATTTGACATGTTAATCTAGTTATTATTATACAATCTTTAGTTACTATACTGTTCATTAAACACTGATCAATCTAAATCTGAATTCGTTATGTGGAATTGTCAATTGTCAATTATTATAGTTTTGTATTTATAAAAATAGGCCTAAACGAATATTTCAATTGAATTCAAACATATTTTTCACTTGCTATTGAAGCAGGTAACCACGCCAAAACTCTAGGTGATGATATATGTTTAATAAAGTAAATAGTATCAGAAGTAACTAAATTACCCATCCCGGCTGGAGTCGAAAGAATGGCAGGCGTCATGGTGTTTCATTATATTTAAATGCCAAACTAATTATTTATCCATTATTGGTTTAGATTTTTAATTTTGTAAAATTCATTTATTGGAAAAATCTTTAAATGTCAGATTACATTAATGATCGTTAACATTCCAAACATTTCGAAACTACACTATTGATCCCTAATATTAAAACGCTAATAAAAGTAAAAAAATGGTTTAACATCATATGGTTCATTTTTAATTATATGCACTTTCTTTACTAAATTTTTTTTGAATGCGAAACTTGTGTTTGTACTACATGCCACTTATAACAGTTTTACTGGAAATTTCTATAAATTTATAAGTACGCCACCTTCCTAAAAGTTTAAAGTTTCAAAAAATTAAAGAAGAATAAGTGTTGCTAAACTGTAATTAAGCGATTAAGTAATAGATATTTTCGTGAAATTCTAGGTTCACCACACACAACGGAAGTATGTCAACCTGTTATAAAGGTATTGTAAAACGAGGATTTAACAGGTTGTTCGGTTATGTTACGGTTGGATTTTTTATTTGAATGTATAAATGCTTTCATTAGCTCAACTATGTTGTCACTGCAGTTATTCCTCTAAAGTAAGAGTGCAAAAAAGGATCACAGGTGAACGTCTCAGGATCAATATCGGATGGCGGGTGTTTTCTTCTGAATATTTGATGTCAGTTTGAGTAGATCCGAACTCAGTCGCAGTTCCTATTTACAAAAGGATAATATGAAATGCAATATTCTCAGAAATTGCCTCATTAATTGATGCAATTAATAAAATTAGTCTCACAATGTACAGGGCGTTCGTTTTCCTAATTGTAAATGAAAGAATGTTAAAAAATACTTCTTATCAGAAAAGAACATTTATATTAGTTTAAAATTAAAGATTTTTCATAAAATTGTAATAAAACCCATTACTGAAAGGTTAATGGACAAAAATATAAGTATGCAATTGATAGTATTGAAGAAAACTACATGTTGCTGTAATTAAAACTTCTTTACACACGTGAAACATAAATGAATGAGGTAAACGATATTGAAGAGTTTATTTCCTCAAAAGAATGCTACACCTACAAGCAAAGGGAAATTTTAGCAAAATAAAAATTAACAGCTATTAAAAATG